>NC_068356.1:4587955-4870730 GCF_020536995.1 Dreissena polymorpha
TGAACGCTTTAATCGATAGGATAGATACATGTGAATGACCGAGTTCATTGTCTGACAAGTGCGTCAACGATTCAAACTCGATTCCCTGGCCAACAAAAAAAAAATGCTTACAGTGTATGGAGGATAATTTCTTCCAACACTTTTTCGACCATTTTGCGGATGGCCATGCTTCTTTAGTTAGCTAACAACAAAGGGAGGCAACCGTGCAAATATGCACATGTTCATTAGACGTCTAATGAAAACATGATACCGCGAATTTAAATCTTAGATCAATGCAAAACTTATATTGGTGTTTAGGAATATTTAAAAATACGTTTCGACCATCTTTTCTACATAGAATCCTCCCCTTATATATTCATGTATTATATATAGGAAAACTGAGACGCTTGATAAAAAGCATGTGCTTGCTCGCGCTACTAATACAATAAATGATTCACTTTGCCGAGAAATACACTTGTTCTACGTTCGACCATCGTATAATGAAATTTGCACATCATATAATGAAAAATGAGGATCAGATAATGGGGAGTGAGCATCATATACTGAACAGTGAGCATAATGAAAAGTGAGCACCATATAATGTAAAATGAGCATCATATAATTGAAAGTGAGCATCGAATAATTCAGAGTGAGCATCATATAATTGATAGTGAGCATCATTTAATGGAGAGTGAGCATCATATGTGACGTCGTCAGCGAAAATCAGTCTTGTGTACGCTGACGTTAATGTCGGGAAATCGCGTGATTAAAATCTGGTACGAAAATGCGCTGGATATTTCGTCTTTTTTATACAATTTCTCGGCTCATAATATATGTCATGTTTTGAAAGTTTCCACAATAAAGCATGAATATGTCCTTTAAGCACTGGCACAACTGGTGGTTTGTAATCCATTTTTTTTATTTCCAATTACTCCCCTTGAATGACACGGTTGAGTTTGAGCAGTTCACAGATAGCGCTACCTGCCTCGTAGTGTAGATTTTCAATTGCTTTTTAACACTGTAAATCAAAGTGACATCGTGTACTGTTGGATGTTTTCGATCGAAGAAGGTTCGGAAATGATATTGTCTCAACAATAAAAGGGTAAGTGAAAGATATATGTGTATTCTGGCTGTGTAATTAATGTTCGCGACTCGCAAGTTTGACCCGGAAGTTAATTGTACGATAGCAACTGAATTGTTTACATGAAATGGTGGCAGATTTAAATTTGACCTTTAAATATCATGTCTCAATTTAGTGACAGCAGCACTATTCCATATGAATTTTCACAAGACCAGGGTATTTCGTTTTTAAATGATTTATCTAATGTAAATGAACTTTTTATTTTGAAACTTAATTAATTACCAGTGCATTTAAATAATTGAGAATACAATGTACATGTACATTGTATGGATAATTAGTACAAATTTATACGTGCAGACATATATTATATGCTCACTTCAGGAGCTGCCCCCTGTTTGCTTGAGGGGATGATGGGTTATTCATGGCACTAAGCACAGCCGGTTCACTACCCCCACTACTCTCATCAGGTATGTTAGTCGGTTATTGTCTATTTATATTTTTGTTCAATGAAACAAATAAGAACATAATTTTTCACTAACAAAATATTTAAGCTGTACAAAAGTACTACATATATTTGAATATTATTTGATTGTTTAAAAAGTTTTTTGTTAGAAATGTTTAGGTGCAAATTTAATTATTATAAAAAAGGTGTTATGTAGATAAATATCCTAAATTGTAACCTGACCTTTTATATAACTGATTTTTTAACATGTCAGGTTAACACAGAAGCATCACACTAAGCTTTATGTTGGTAGGACATACAAAGTTTACACCAGATTGGCACTTTGGCATCTGGAAGTCAAGGAGGAGGAAAATTCCTTATCACAGTATGGTGTATGTAACCTGCATGATCCTTCTTGATAATCCTTGTTTGCATTTCCATAGGTCTATTCAGTTGTATAGTTTTGCCATGTAATAAAATATTATGAAAATAATAAAAAATACATCAATAAAAAATAGTGTGTATGTACTTTATTTCTTGTAACAGGAAAATAAATATTTATTTTAGTAGTTTCAGCTGTTTTATTGCTATGAAATTCTTGATAGGGCAAACAAAATCCCATACAAAATTATCCTTCAAAATGTGTAGTTTTCTATTACAACAACAACAGCAAAATAATATTTTGATAATAGGGAAACTATATTTTGATTTTTTGTCATTATTAAATGGTAATCTTGATACAGAAACTTCAATGAAGAAACGTTGTCTGATGTTGCAGCATCTATGGGGTTATCGTCAAGGACGGGCCACACCATTCCCCAGCTTGTGGGGGACAGTTCCAATCCTGTTCTGTTTTACGATTGGAAGGATTACCTTTCTACATTGTTTCACCCCATAAAGAATGTCACCAAATTTCACCAATTCCATGTGTCAGTAGATCATATGGGTGTTGTGGAGTGCAGGGAATTTAGTGACTCACCAGTAGTCAGAATCACTTTCAGGAAGGTCTCGAAAATGACTGTTAATGTGAGCTGTGACAACCTGCCAAAGGAAATGTTAGCGAAAGGGCTTGATCTGGACCGTCAGTGGTACTTATTTGAACACATTGGTGAATTATGTCGCACAGATGAAGCCAAAAACTGTATATGTCCGAAACCCGCTACTGATAAGCTACAAAAAACAGACTGTGCCCCCCAAAAAACAGAAGGTGCATTAAGATGCACATCTGATCTTCTCTGAACATGCCAAAACAATTACATACATCATGTATCAGTGTTTTTTTGCCAAGGTATTGGGTGATGTTTTTTCCCACAAACAGTGCAAAAAATCCTCTATTCTGAGGAAAGCTAATACATGTACATGTATACGAGTGCTAAATCTGTTAGTTGATACAGGTTTTGAAGTGTTCAATACAATAGTTTGTTGTTCTAATTGCACAAGCTTGTTTTCAAGTTTTTTAAATCTCATATTTACAAAACAAAAATCATTTTTTCAATGTTACTTTGAAATTGTTTTCACCTTATGGACACAGACTGCCTTTCCAAAAAACTGGAAAAAACATCAATGTGAATATTGTATTTATTTATGTTTTACTATAAAAATCCTATAATTATGTTTGTTTGCTTCATTGTTTCCATAGTAACAAAAACAAACAATATGTATAAATTATTGTTTATTTTGTCTATTTTAAAAAATCAGAAATAATGATAATAATTATTATTACATTTACTTAAACATTTAGTAGCCAAGTGTACTTTCAACCAACACTTTTCAATGCTGTTTTTTCCATTATGATGAGGTTACATTATAATTGAATTCACATGTAACTGAATGAAAAGGAAAATGGAACACACACATTATTGATTGTTATAGTTTAACTAGTTGCAAAAACAGTGCAATTAATATTGTGTTTACCTTTAAACAAACACTTGATTGATAATACAATTCATGTATTTATAAAAGGCGTGATTGTGCGCTCTGGTGATTATTACCATGTAGATTGGTTACCATAGCAACACAAATACTACATTTTTAATGTCCATAATGCTGTTGTCAGTTTTTTGCATTATAATTATGTATTTGACTTAAGAAAGATTATTGTTTTAATAAAACAGTTTGCTTGTTGTTTGAAAAATGTTTTCGTTGTGTTTTTTTTGCATTAAATGATAACTTTTCGTCACACTTAAATTTAGGGTTGGTCACTTTGGAGGGTCATAAAATTAGATTTGAATGTGATAAATAAAAAATCTATATCTTTTTTGTGAACTACAATGTTTAGAGAATCTAAAATTGCCAAAAAGTCAAAATGTGATTTTTTGAACACAAGACTGATTTTCCCAGCTTTGGTCACATATAATGGAGAGTGAGCATCATATAATGTAAAATGAGCATCATATAATTTAGAGTAAGCATCATATAATGGAGAGTGAGCATAATATAATGGAGAGTGAGAATCATATAATGGAGAGTGAGCATCATATAATGTACACTGAGCATCATATAATTGAGAGTGAGCATCATATAATGGTATATAATGGAGAGTGAGCATCATATAATGAAGAGTGAGAATCATATAATGTACAGTGAGCATCATATAATGGACACTTATCATTATATAATGTACAGTGAGCATCATATAATGAACAATTAGCATTATATAATGGATTGTTAGCATCACATCATGGTAAATTATATCATAATATCATTAATTATTGACGTATAATGCTAATGTAACATCATATAATGTAAAATCAACATCATATACTGATAAAGATAGTCATGTAATATATTTTGTCATGTTAAAACAGTTATGGCGTTCCATAGAAAGGCTTGTTAGAATCCAGAGAGTGGTTTGTCGGGATTCCAGAAAAAGTGTTTATTTCTACATTATCCACACAACGTAGTTTGCACATTTCAATGCATTTTATATTGCAGGGCATAAACTTACTCCGTACTCTTAAAATGCCCCATTCTTTGTTTTTGTTTTTCACTCTCTGCATGATCGATTGTTCGATTTCCAATACATTTGCATTATGATTACTTAATGTGAAGATTGTTGCAACTTGTCACTTGTAATGACTGTTCCATCCACATGTTATATTATTTAGAATTCAAAAGCGCTCCTTCTTCATGTATACAATACTACATAATATGTTACACCAATTAACCGGTAGGGGAAACCTATACCTGGTGTGTTTGCTATCTAGACATAAACTGAATCTCAAAATATGAGTGGCTAAATACTGAATTGTCGTTTGTTTGAAGACACCTTATTCCGTTGAGAAGAGATGGTGAAATAGTCGCCATAAAAAAGACCACTCCAAAGGTTGTCAATAAATATTGCAACAAGTTCATTGATACTGGGAGATTCTTACAACAAATACATATTAATACAGTTATGTAATTTGATCTCTATTAAGAAAATGCGCAATGTGCGACCGTAAATAGGAATGTGTTCGTTTATTATTGCATTTGTATACGTATATACAATAACATGTCAGCATTTGTAGTTGTATTGTTAAACAAATAATGTCAAGATATGTTATTTTTCAGTATTATAGCTCTAATTATAAGTAGAATTAAGACTACATCCAACTCAACTCAATGTTGAAGAATTATGCATGTGCAATCTTATATAACGATATTCACCTGTTTTTAGAATTAACCTTTGTATATAATATCTGCATATGTGTTAAATAGTTTATTTTGGAATGAATGAAGACTGACGTTTTAAATAACGTACTGTACTAGACAGTGCTGAAGACTTGTTTTTCTTTCGTCGATTTCTCATTTAAAAGCTATTTCAGCAGTCTCCGAGACGCCATTTAAAAAAAATGTGCACAAGCGAGCATTTGCTACCTAAGGATCACATATAGCAAAAGTGGTATCAGATTATTCGGTCATTTAAGTATTCGAATAGTCGAATATTCGATCTTGTCGTAGATAATAAATATGTTTAATCAAATATGAAACTATAAACTTTTATTATTAACATAGATTCTACAAATATGTTGGTAAAACACGCAGCGAAACACAAGCACACATGCATTCAACGATTACAATACAAGATATACACTTACATAATATTTTAACAGTAAACATTCAAACGTACCTGCGAAACAACCTTTAAGAAAAATGTCGCATGTGCAGTACACTAAAATTGCTGATTAGCTTAATAGCAATTAACTGTCACCAACACAAAACTACTTTATTAGGGGTTATATTTCGATACTGGGAGTAATTCTGTGTAATGTGTTTTGTGAACTTGCGATGCCCTTATCACGTTGAAACATGGAGACCATACAAATGTCTTTTTTGCCAACATTTTAATTGATAAAATACTAATACATATATGGAAATTGACACAAATATAAACATCGTTAATATCTGATGAGCGTAGGTAAATACCTTGAAGTAGAAATAATATCATAAGGACAAGAGAACACATCGGATTCCTTAAATAGTCTTAAGGGGAAAATGCCTTTATGAGTATAAAATCTTTTCGTCAGAAATCCCCGTTACGAAGCATACAAAAGATTTATTAATCTCATTATCTCAACAAAGCATAGGTGACAATAACAAACAGGGAATAGCACTTAATGCATGCAAAGCTTATAAAAAACAACATTTTGCGTTTTTATATATGATCACATGTCCATCCGTTGATTATTTTATTTAATAACATCGTCAAATTTATACAATTCACTGAACAACACATTATTTCTTTTATTTTGAACTGCTCATACGTTATTTCGTTTTTCCTTCAAGTGATCAATACGTTAATCAGGACACGTTTTATATCAGAGAGCTCGCTTTACCGTCTTGCTGTGTTTCCAGCGTAGTGTAAGTAGCAGTTACATAACATAAAGCTTACCTATACATATACGAAAAATGAACATCAAAATTCTTCAATGAACTATTTGAGTAGTTTATACACAGTATCAAACGTTAGTTTCTCCTGAATCATTTTCAACATTGGATATCGATCTGTTGGCGAATGCCTTCTTGATTTTGTCTGTGAAAAAGCAATCACACGTATCGCTATTAGATGTTTTTCAATGTATTTCACACAGCAGTTTGTGTTGAAGTCATGCACACAAATTAAGTATGGGTCTGATATTTATTCGTACATGTTAAAGTTTTTTGAGGATATTGATTTTATTTAAATTAAAAAAAAAACACAATTGACAGCGTATTTTAATGTATATACTAAAACAGTCCATGCAACTTTAAATTTTTATTAATTGATGTATGCAATCATAATTGAATAAATATACTACGTTTGCGATAAATGTAAAATTTGCGAAAACAAATTTATAAAAAGAGATCCATACTCCTTAATTGAAGCTGCGTTGCTTTATTGTGCACAACATCTGGTGACAAAAATGCTTCAATATTAAGCCAAACAGACAATTAAAAATAAAGCGCGTAAAAATGGTTTGTTCTCAAGACATTTTACAATAGTAAAGTTGGTGAATGTACCTGTATTCCCAGGTTGAACATTACAAAAAGGTGTTCTTCGTATACCAGGGGGTTTCCTTTGAGGCGTTGCGAATGGAGTCGTCGTATCCTGGAACAATATAAGAAATAATAAGAGGGCTAAGACGGCGCAAGGAAGCTAAACTGTGAATTAGGGAGTTATAATTTCGACTCAAATGGTATGACTTTAAAATACTAGTGCTCACACGGGTACCCGAAAATACCCGAAACCGCGGGTAAAAAAAATACCCGCGATTCCGGGTCAAAGTTTTCGCAAACGGTACCGGGTCGGGTCAATTTTTTTTTCAAAAGAACGGCGTAAAATCAACTCTGCCGTTTTGTTCTGGCCGTTTTGAAATGTGCCGTTCTGACTTTCCATCTCGCTTCCGGAATCAATAATATCATTTCGTGGTTTCAAATCTCGTGTTTCAAAGCTCATGTTTCTGTGTAATTATAAGTATTTTGTCAATCTTTGTGTACTGATTACCAAGTGAATAAAGAGGAATGAAAACTATTGACGCGGTAAGGGGTTAGATAAAAATAAATGTTGAAAATGTGTTTGCTTTTGCCTTTGTTTGAAACGGTTTACAAAACAATTGTTTTGTGAAATTAACTCTACGTCATTAATGACTCTTTTACATTCAATGTTTAGTTCCAAAATAGCGGGATAATCTGAATGTGCAATATACCAAAATCGCAACAAACAGTCCAATAAGTGATACCCATCCTGTCTAGTGTAATTGGGTGTAATTATAATAAAAACAACGAGATGCTATGCATGACAGTTTGACCCTACTCCAATTAAGCTAAAAACAACGAGGTGCTATTCATGACAGTTTGACCCTACTGTAGCAGACGTAACAAAGGTTGACTTTGAGACCCGCGACAACCAGCACGATGATGACACGATCGCAATAGGCCACGCCACTCGTACCTACCATGACGAGGCTCCCCCGGAGGTCCAAGCATCCTTTTTTAGGTACAAAAATAACTTAACAAAACCATTTTTTTTAATTGAAATTGTGCACACAAATAATATTCTTTCTTTAATTTATGAATATCAAACATGGGCATATTAATGTGTCTTAAAATAAGTAAATAATCACATTAAAGTCGTATACGTTTAATACACGGAACACCTGTGTAAATTTGAATCACTGTTCACAGGAAGGTGAGGGCGTTCTACGTAGAGTTGACCACGAAAATGCTCACAAAGTTTCCGGTCAACGATGAGGTATTGAAGACCCAAAGTTTCCTTTGTCCAGAGAACAGACAGAACACATCGACAGAGTCTGGTAGGTTTATACATAAATATATACATTTTTATTTAGATATGATACAGATTAATTGTCATTTTAACAAGTTAAAGACACACCATAAATGAACAAACAAGAAATAATTACGTTAAGCATCATTGTGAAGTTAATACGATATTGACAAATGTCATTTTTGTTTTTAGTGGTCAAGCTGTCCGTGCGGCTAGGTGTGGGAAATCCAGATCGTATTCATGATGAATTCGTCGATTTCCAGCTGCTTTCGGAAAGCGCGTTACCCCCTTACGTTGAAGGAATGGCACTGGACCCCTTCTGGTCGTGCATTGCCAGCATCAAGACACCACTACAGAAAGCTCGGTTCCCGCAACTCTCTTCACTTGCTTTTGCAGCGTTGTCAATTCCTCACTCAAACGCCGATCCAGAATTTGTTTCAGCGCACTGAAAAAAATCAGAAAGAAGAAAGGGAAAATCTGGGCCATAGAACGGTTAAGGCGTTGTTGGCAGTTAAAATGAACACAAAGACGGTTTGCTTCCACCCAAAACCTACCTCGGAAATGTGTACGGCCGCGCATTCCGTGTCAAGCTGATGTAACTGTTCGGTAGATAGTTTACTGTAACCCGTACTTCCAGTGTACTGGTTAGCCTCCCCTGCGTTAATGTTTGCCATTTCAAGTCATATAATGAGTATTGAACTTCGTTGTTTGCCATTGTCTTATTTAATAAAACTGTTATTGTTATGTTTTAGATTACATGCTTCATATCAGTTGTTTTATGTCTTGAATAAAAGTATCAAGAGTTTTTGTTAGTACTAAACTGACTACAGTAAAAGTGGAATGATAGATCGTTTTAGGTGTCCTGCTTTTACGTCAAATGTCCCGACAATTTTTTATGGAATGTCCCGCTTTGGACCTAAAAAATTCTGACATGTATGTAGATTGGCCAGTATGGGCGTATTTCAGGTTTAAATCCGAAAACGAAAAGGGCATTATGATTGCCGACAAAGGCATGACTGTTTGTAAACATTGTAAAGTTAAACTTGTGTACAAAACTCGTTCTACTGTCGAGGTGGTGAAGCTACCTGTCCAGTCGTTTTTCCAGTTAAGATTCTGATGATAACAACAACACTCCGAAGCTCTCTGGTGTGGTGTAACAACAAACTGCACTTACTGAACTGTTTGGGGATATCTTTTCTGAACGTTGTTTTAGTGTTCCTGATTCTGATGAAGTATCAACTGAACTGAATGGTTACCATGCTGAACCAAGTATCAAATTGGACAAAAATCCACTCCAATGGTGGAATTCCAACAAGGAAAAATACCCACAATTAGCACACATCGCCAAAAAGTATTTAATTACTCAGCAGCAACATCAGTTGCTAGTGAGCGCGTGTTCTCCACATCTGGTTACATTGTGTCTGCGCAAAGATCCTGCATGAAAAGTGATAATGTTGATATGTTGCTGTTTTTGAAAAAGAACTTAGTTACTTTACTTGTATAGAATTGTTTACGCTGAAGTTTTGTTATAATTTACTTTTCTCAGTTTTCTAGTCATTTTCCATCTTATATACTTCTTATTTAAGTCTTGATATGGTGAGATAAGATCTTGTTTACAGTTTGATACATCAAGTTACATTTGTTCACAATTATTGTAACAAAGTTATGAAGGATTTGTTTTTAAGCAGTCTATATTGCGCATATTAGCTTCTTGATTGTGTGTGCCTAATTTAAAGAAAATAATACTACATATCGAAATAAGATAGACATCTATTCCCATGATCTCATATATTCTTTATTTGCTCAAGTCATTTTGATTCTAAAAGATACACCTACATTCTAATAGAGAAAGCACATCATAGCAGTGTTTTTTGCTTAAAAGGGTTATTTCAACTCATTTGCAGTTTATTTTGCTGAACTTTGTCTTTATATATCCCGTAATCGAGGTTTTATCATTCACAGTTTATAATAAATTCATGTATTACTATAAAGAATCAGGTAATTCTACATAAAGAATACTATTTTTGTGAAGTAATTTAGTCTTATTTCACAACGATTATTTGTTAAATGTATCTGATATGTTCATCCTTAAAGAAAATAAATGTTTTATTGTAGACGAGTGTAGTTAACAAAAACAATATTGATTTTTTAAATACCTGACCCGAAATTACCCGTACTTGGAAATTTTGACCCGCCGACCCGACACAAATAAATTTTTTGACCCGTGGGAGCCCTATAAAAAACAATATTTTTAGCAGGTGTGTCCTTGAAATCCTTAACCTAACATGCATGTCCAATTCTAGTTCGCTTCCCGTCCCTCTGATTGCCGTATTGGACACAATTGTAAAATTGTATGCATGTGTTTTCTAAATCGTTAGGTTTTATATTTTGTTATACAATGTTTAGTACACAACATGAGTTCCATAGATAGAACTTTGTTCTGAAATATGCAATGTTCAACATGTAATCGGTTATATAGAAGCGTAAGAGGCGACGGCAGCTTGTAGATAACACATAGTAATGAAAACGTACAACGGAACTGTATCTAAGCTACATATTTTTATTTAGGCCTTCCTTTACGATAAATTAAGTTGAATCAACGTTGATAAAACGTACGCTTCATGTACTTTTAGCTTATTGGTATAATACCTGTTGCTCGAGTGGTATACTTTCTGCAGTTGTACCTGATTCTGTAATAAAAATGCGTATATTATAAGTTGTCTTCAATACATTGCTTCACATTAAACAAAACATGCGTGTGCTTGTGGGTTTGCCTCTGTAAACTAAGGTGCGAATTTGCGAGCGTAAGTGCATGTGTGCGCGTGTGTGTGTGTTTTGCGTTACATGTTGTGAAATAATTACCGATATAATATTTGTGTATTATCACATAGTACATGCACGTTTTTAACCTAAATCAACCTATCATCGTTTGTCTCATCGAAGTTCGCACAATTAAGTTAAAGGATAACTATTTCATACCTGACTTATCGCCTTTGTTCTTGCATCGTGTGTATACAATGCAGGTGACGATACACGCTAGTGGGATACTAAGTGCTGAGCTAAGAATTATTATAATTTTTTTACAATCCTTTATTTCCGTTCTTTCCTGGGCTTTATCAGTTGCCATAGCTGGCACAAGATCTGTAGAACCTGCACATAAACACACACACATTACCACATCAATTTCGGTACTAACATGTTAAGGGGTCGCTATTAAGTTGTGAAATCGTGTAAACTCTAAAACGCTATAGTTAATAATGTTTGTTTTAAACATCTTATTACGCGTAAGCACGGATGGAATCTTACACATATTGTACAAGCAAATTGCGTTCTCAACATGAACGATCTACATTGTAAAGCAATGCACATATTTGTGAATACCTTATGTAAAAGTAGTTAACGATATTGTAACAATACATTGATTGTAAACGGACGGCCTTAAAATAAAACAGCATTGTTCGAAGAATTTCATGTGCACGTAACACCTGATATTTCGAACTAGACTAATACGAACGTTTTGTTTCACAGGAATACGATACATCAATTAACTGTATTAACTTAAATTCACTTAAATGAATATCGATTCAAATATATTTGATTTTGTAACCCCAATATTTATGCTGGTTTGCTGAGCTATCCTTACAGCTTAGTACAGCTAGTTGTTTTGAAAATTATATCAGGTAACGAAAACCAGAATTGTTCTAATGTTGAGCAATATAATTAATTGGATAGGGTTATTACAAAAAACAATAAAACATATCTTTTCTTACATACCATTAGTGCACGAAACCTCATCACTAACACGTTTTGTTTCATTGAACAACACTGCACACCTATATGTCCCACTGTCGCGCTCAGTGAAATTTCTTAACCTTAGTATACATGATTGAGACACAGTGAACCTTTCTTTAAATCTTGTATCCATTAGTTGGGGGTCAACATCAAACTGGCATTCTGCTATTGTTTCGTAATTAACAGAATGATTGTAGGCAAACTGGATAACTATTCCATTGACGTCGTTGTGACAGGCTACGGAAACGTCTTCTCCGCACGTAATGTTTCTGCCGGAATTGATCGTTATGCTTAATCCTTGAACACTGCGCCCATGCCCTAAAATAAAGCCCATTCATTTCATATAAATGTATGTCATAAGGGATGCATTATAAATTTGTTGTTGTAAACAAGTTTCTCTATAAGTAATACTATTTACGACGTTGATGCTGCTTTGTGGTGGTGAAATGAAATAATCAGTGAAATCACGGTCAAACAATCGTTATGAAAACTGTTGGTGGTTTATTATACTGAACGATACTTAGTCGCATTTGGGCCGCGTATATAAAAATGAGGAAAAAATAATCGTACACGTTTTGTATTATTTTAGTCATGTTAAATCACGAGATCAAGTAATTGCCTATACAATAAAAACGTCGGCAAAACATTGTTATTTATCAAACCTTATTAATTTAGAAACATGATAAAGAAGAAAAAATAAGAAATGATGATTTCTTTCTTAGTTAGTCTCGTTTCATATCTAGGTTTTAATTTGCAAACGAATTACATGTACATGTTTTATTAATTTCATTTCTCAGCAGATCAAATTACCTGTTGTACGAACTGATCGTAAGTAAATTCCGTAGGGCTACATGTATTTTAACTAAACCTCTGAAGCGAGATCAAGCTTGCCTTTGCTGTTTCTTTAGTTATCTACTTCATCGAGTTAATAACAAAATGACCAGATCAAACGCAAATGTCGTCTTTTAGACATATAGTCGCCCGGTCTATACGAGGAACAACAGTTTATTGCATGCTATATTTGGAAAGTTTGTTTTATAGTTTATCATTCAAAAAGGTTTTCATTCAAAGTTAGTAATTATAATGTTTGTTTCTTTCTTAAGTATTGCAAATTTGGATGTTAATCCAATACACGTGCACATAAATAATGTTGACGATGTATTAACATTGTAGTGCAAAAATGGACACCTTTAGAACAAAATATGTTTAAACCAATAACCTCTTGATGGGCACATTATAATAATTAAAATTAATGCAAGCTCTAAAACAAAAGCTGACAATGCCATATACAATTTATTTGATTTGTTGTATCATTTAAATAGACATTTACTCGACAGTTTGCTTCTAAACATTGACATATATGTCGTAAAGCTTAAGCTTGCCTTACCTATAGTGACTGTACGTGCGAGTAGGTATTTATTTTAACAGATGCCATAGAAACATGACATTATATTACGACCCATATAGGCATATAATTCACGAGTTGAGAAGTGGACTGTTGTGTTTGGGTGAACACACGAAGTGAAACGCATATAATTTCAGTGGCTACTTTATTATCATTCAACGATAGAAGCGATCAATGCATAACAACTAACTAACACAGATCAGAGGTCAACATGCAGTTATGAAGAACATGGGGCGGAGCGTTGCTACGCTTCATTTACAAGTAGGCGTGGCGTAGCGGCATTATCTAAATACACAACAATTCTCCCCTTTTAATTTCATTGATCATACATATAAATAAAAATGAACATACATACAAATCCGTTTACACGTAAATATCAATAAACACAATTCTAACCATTAGAATGATAAATCAATAAAACCTTTCCATTTCAAGTTCATGACCTCTCTAAACTAAGCATGACCTTTTCTTCATTATAGCATGCTATTTAAGAAAATTAGTGAGCGTCCAAATTCGACACAGGTTGTAAAAACAACCGGTAACCTGTCTTTCTCTCCTGCCAGTTAAAGTAAATGTTTTTATGCCACTATAAAACGTAATTGGCCTAACATTAAACCATCAGTGTCATTAGTACTGCAGATGTTCGGGCGGTCTTCTATTGAGTAATGGATAGCGTCTTTCTGGCAATCGTAAATCCGTATCATTACAACGATGATCCCGGGACTCATTTATTTCCATCGAATTCGGTGCCGGCTGAAGTTCACTGACATTTGTGTTCGCGGCATTTAAAGTAGTTTCTAAGGGTGTGAAAACAGGTACATTTATAACAGAATACTTCTGCATTTCCGACGCGCGAAGCTGATCAACATGGCGTTTCCATGTCATATTATTCCCGATATCTACTTTGTATAAAAGTGGACCATATCGAGAAACTATTGACCCAGGGATCCATTTTTCCCTTGATGTAGGTCTGAAATCTCGCACTAAGACACGTTGGCCTAATTCGAATTCGCGAACTTTTCTATTGTCAGCCATTGACAATTGCATTTGACCATTTGTGACTCGTGTCTGTGTGTCGGGTATCATCAAATCAAGTTTACTGCGCAAATTCCGACCGAAAAACAGTTTTGCAGGAGTTTCCCCCGTCGTACAATGTGGCGTATAAAATCGGTGTTTTCATGCATTAAAGCGCGCATTGCAGATTTGAAAGAGCCATTGAACCTTTCCACAAGACCATTTGTGGACGGTTTTGCTACCGCAGTTCTTATATGACATATCCCGTTTCTCTTCATAAACAGAGAAAATTCTTCAGATGTAAATTGACAACCATTGTCTGATACTAATTGCTTGGGCAAGCCGTATCTTGCGAATATTGTACGCAATTCTTCAATTGTTTTTTCAGAAGTTATCGATTTCATTTCGATGACTTCTGGCCATTTCGAATGAGCATCTACGATAACCAAGAACATGCGTCAGAGAAATGGACCTATGAAATCTACAAGTATTCGCTCCCAACTTGACGTAGGCCATTCCCACGGGTGTAACTGAACTTTCGCGGGCGATTTCTGTTGCATCTGACACGGTTCGCATCTTTTAACCATGTGTTCGATGTCGGTGTCAATGCCAGGCCACCAGACGTAACTACGCGCTAGTGCCTTCATTTTAACGATACCTGGATGGCTGATGTGCAATAAATCAAGCACACGTTCGCGCATCTTAATGGGAATGATCACCCTAATGCCCCACATTAAGCATCCGTGGTGAATCGTCAATTCATTTCGTCGCGCGTAATAGCCTTTCAGAAGAGGGTCATTATCATTGGTATTCCAACCTTGTTGTACTTGCCTAAATACACGTGACATAACGCGCTTCCGCCTAGTTTCACGGCTGATTTCCGCGCTCGTGACCGGAATTTGTTCTAACTGAGAAGTGTAGATCACATCTTCAACTGACATTTCTTTACCCTTTTCCTTTGACGGCGCGGGTAAACGCGACAATCCGTCCACATTAGTATGCATTTTAGAACTTTTGTACTGTATATCGTAATCGAATCCAGAGAGAAATATAGCATATCTCTGAACGCGTGCGGCAGTCGTTGCCGGAATGCTTTTGCTCGGGCTGAATATTGAAGTGAGGGGTTGGCAATCAGTAACCAATGTGAACTTTCTACCATAGAGATATGGGTAATACTTCTGTACTGCCCAATTAATTGCCAATGCTTACCTATCGATTTGAGCATATTTCATTTCAGTTTTGGTAAGTGACCTTGATGCGAACGCGATCGGCTTTTCTGAGCCATCTGGCATAACGTGTGACAATATACCGGAAATACCGAACGGTGAGGCATCCGACGCGAGTATAACCGGAAGTTCCGGGTTGTAGTGTGTAAGAACAGGTTCCGTAATGAGAAGTGTTTTCTACTTTTCGAACGCGCTCTGGCATTCTTTTGACCAGACGAATTTTCGATTTTTCTCGAGCAACGCGTTCATGGGCTTTGTTACGGTCGCGAGATCTGGAAGAAAACGATGGTAATAATTGAGTACCCTGAGATATGCCCTAAGTGATGTAACATCACATGGAGGTGGTGTATTCAATACCGCCTCTACTTTATCCTGACACTTCCATAAACCTTGTTCGTCAATTTCCTGACCACAGAATGTAATCCTTGGCACGAAAAACTCACACTTGTCCTTATTTACTTTAATTCCATATTGCTGTAACCACACAACACCTTTTGTAAGTTATCCAAATGCAAATTATCACTTTCACCAGTAATCACCATATCATCCAGCATGCACTGCACCCCAGGGATTCCTTGAGGAATTTGGTCCATTGTGCGTTGCCATATAGCTGGAGCAGAAGAAACCCCATATAGCATCCGATTGTAACGGTACAATCCTCGGTGGGTGTTGATCGTAAGCAACTCCTTGGTTTCGTCATCGCATTCTAGTTGTAGGTACGCTTGTCGTATATCAAGCTTGCTGTATTTTCGCCCATTTGACAGATTGGCGAAAATGTCCTCGATTCTTGGGAGAGGATATCTATCAACCTTGATTGATTGATTTACGGTAACCTTAAAATCACCGCATATTCTCACATCGCCGTTTCCTTTTACGACAGGAACGATCGGTGTCGCCCATTCACTGGTGTCCAATTTCGGGATGATTCCTTGACTCTCGAGACTGTCCAGTTCTTTCTCTATTTTTGGCTTAATAGAGTACGGTACCGGCCTAGCCTTTATGAATTTAGGCTGAGCATTTTCATTTAAGGTGAGCCTTGCCTTAATGCCGTTCACATGTCCTATACCGTCACTAAACACGTCTTTATGTTTGTCAAGTATAGAATTTAGACGTACCTTCAGGCATTCCGTTGACACAGAGTTCACGTTAAAAAGTGTGCCCCAGTCCAGTTTGATGTGACTCAACCAGTCCCTTCCGAACAGTGCAGGCCCATCACCTTTTACGACGCAAAGTCGCATTGTGCACCATAACTTTCCCTCGTTGCTCTATGACATCGCCTGAATATGTCTTCAGTATGGAAAAAGCAGGATCGAGCTTCATATTTCCGAATCGTTTTCGGAAATCCTTGTTTGATATGAGGGTAACTGCTGATCCTGTATCAAGCTCCATGGGTACCTCGACATCGTTAATCTTCGGCTTAACGATGAATTTCCCGTTGTCTCCTTTGTTCACAGTGTTGATCACTGAAACGTTTTCCTACATACACTGCTTCCTACATATAGCCTGTATATGTCCCTGTGCTTTACAAAGATGACAAACTGCATCTTTCAGTCTGCATTTCTCGGAGGGGTGTTTAGTTTTCCCACAATGGATGCACTTGCTGCTCTCTTTGGCATGTTTGTGATGCTTCCATTTCTTGGGTTTTGTTGAATGTCCAACTCGATTGACAGGCACATCGGCGGCTGCCGATAACTGTAACTCGGCGGCGTCCTTATGTGCAGCTTCCATGGCAAGCGCTATTTCTTTGGCATTTTGCAGTGTCAAATCAGCGATTGACAATAATCTTCGCTGTGTTCCTGCATCTTTAAGTCCACAAACGAACCTGTCCCTTAACGAATCGTTCAAGTTCGATCCGAACTCACAGAATTCTGCCAACTATCGAAGTGAAGTTACGTATCAACTCACACTTTCGCCCACTGCTCGTTTCCTCTTGTGAAATCGGAATCGTTCCGCGATTATTAACGGTTTCGGGCACAAATGAGTTTGTAAATGCTGACAAAGTTCCTCATACGATTTCTCGGACGGCTTTGCTGGTACGGTAAGGTTCCTTAACAACCCGTACGTCTTTTCACCGAGGAGTGTTAAAAGTCCTGCCACTTTTCGTTCATTATCGATGTCATTGACCATAAAGTTCTGTTCAAGTCGTTCCTGGTAGGAAGTCCATGTTTCGACATTGCTGTCATATGCGTTAATGTTCCCAATCAGGCCCGTTGCCATTTTGTGTTTATATCCAGAATTTCACGCACAATCTTATTAAACGGATAAAATTCTCGAAATATAATCCACAAAGTTTTATCCTCGTCGCCAGTGTGTTGTGTTTGGGTAAACAAACGAAGTGAAAAGCATATAATTTCAGTGGCTACTTTATTATCATTCAACGATAGAAGCGATCAATGCATAACAACTAACTAACACAGATCAGAGGTCAACATGCAGTTATGAAGAACATGGGGCGGAGCGTTGCTACGCTTCATTTACAAGTAGGCGTGGCGTAGCGGCATTATCTAAATACACAACATGGACCCTTGCCTAATCCAGTTCAGACTTTTATTTATGTATTTATGAAACAAGTTATCATAATACTTATCTAATTGGCGTTATGTACGATCATGCAGTATATCAATCAATTGAATACTTATAAGACCAATTGACTTTGGGTGAGTCTATGACTGCGCGAACAAGTATGCATTTGTTATTTCGCAAATTGTGTGACCCATGAATATCACCCACTTGGTGCAAGAAGGAACCATGTGACATTGAAATTAGAAGGCACATGGTGTCTTTTTGCACGAATGGGGAGATATGTTCAAATTATACCGTATATCGTACGCGTAAACACAGACAATAACAATAACAGACGTAAACATATAGATATTTGTTCAGTAAAAAATTAAATCATCCACACATGACATGATGGAAATCGACAATTCACACTATTTGTTTTGAACAAGTTTTATTATGCGATAAATAGACACGCTGGTACACGAAACGGGCTAAACCCATGTGAATTGCATGTGGCTACGTGTAGGCCCACCTTAAGATTGATGGTATAAATCCGATAAGCAAAAGAACAAAATCGTATTAGTTAATTACTATAACGCAACCGTAATCCTAAGCAACTGACATGAAATGTTGTGATATTTGACAAGCTCTTACCTATTGCAACAATCGTCAGAAAGAATGCCCAAGTTAATCTAACTTGCATGTCTGTGGGTCCCTCTGTTATAGAAATCTACATCAAAGACAAATACATAAAGCTGATATGTAAAATGTGCTGAGACATATGTAAACAAACAAAAACAGTTATTTTGTAAATTGTAAGTACATCAAAGTCATCGTCACAAAGTTACCATTTGCAGACATTTACTTACCACTAAAATATAGTTTATAATTAGATTAATAAAGTAGTGAAACACGTTTCTGACAACAATAATTATTTAATATGTCATTCGTCGTTTAATATTTTTGTGCAGTTTGAGCATGCAAGATTGCATTTGCTTACTTCATGACTACTAAAGATTGTTTAAACAAATATTTGAAGTCTCTGTAACCTTACAAATATTTCAACGTTTGAGAGATTTTAACTTAAAACAATCAAACGACGAACACCAGTACCTTAATAACAACACTTAATGCATGTATGAAGTAAATTGATTGTAAGTGGGCAACTTATTGTAACGCGCAAGTACACATTTATATCTTTTACATACAGGCGCCGCAACGGTTCAAGTCCAGAATCAACAAGGCGAAAACAAATACGTTTTCTAGCACATACATCTGTAGTAACGCGGATTTTGTGCTGACACTAATCAAGCTGAATTTAAAGAACAAGCGCATCATAAAGAATCCACGCAATAGATTTGACTGAACGATCTAGAGATAGCATATGCATTCCAATCATAGATAGATGGCAAGTATGAAGCCCGGATCATCTTTAACCAAGACATCGACACCATTACCAATAACATCATAACCAAGGACACACTGCTGTCATCGGTCAAAGAACTTCTTGGGAAAGAGAGCATGACGATGAGGCCATGTGTTCCCCCCAAGATAAAAGAGGATAGCTGCTGCATGAGAAGTACACCTGGCAAGATTTTATGACAAAGTACTAAACAGGAAGGTGTGGAGGAAGATAAAAAAAAGCAAAGGATGCATGAGTTAAGGAATGTTAATGAATTTTTAGGAACCAGCAGTTAAATATGGCCAACAGCACCCTAAATAATTCCAAGCCCTGTGTTATAGCAGACGCTGATGAGAACCTCTTGAGACTGCCGCAATCTTGAACAGTAGGATCAAAAACTGCAAGGACCTCAATAACTACCCGCCTCGGCCAGATCTCAGTCTCCTTCAGAACGACTCACGCCCTGAAGCTGAAGACGAAAGAACGCCCATACTTAACGCAGAGATGGAGGAGGCAGTACGCAGTCAGAAGACATGATAATCTCTGGTAGTAGACAACATCCTTTCTGAGCGGAATAAGAACGGATGTGAGACAAAGACTGCATCAATGACGGCACTACGCAAGAAGATCTGGGAGAATATCATATGGCCCAATGAGTGTGCGTCCGTTATTAACCTTATTGGTGACAGCAGCAGTGAACTCAAAGACCTGACCATACATGATGTTAGAAATTATGTTATATTTATCATGCCTAAAATGGTACATTAATTTAAACATGTGTGTAATAATTATTTTGTATATTTTATTAAATAGCACGTATGTATATTAAGATGATTTCGATAAAAAAGTTGCCAAGTGAAAACCTTTTAAAATTGCTGACTAAAACGTAGAAAAAATATGTAAATACGTTTACTTCGAATTAGAATTGGCATAATAAATAATGTAATTTTATATTTTGAGAAGAGGGCACTTATGTTGTTTCCATTTTATTTAGATTGAACATGATTATTAAGTAAATTGTGGTATATTGGGGCAAAGGTTTTGTTTACAACTGTACTAATTAGTTGAAGGTTAGCAGTAAAAACTAAAGTAAAAACCATCCCAAGCTTTAAACCATTTTTGGATTCTACAAATACGTGAGCGTGGTCCAATTTACATATTTTACGTTGCAAAATGCTATTCTGTCTTTGGCATAAATAGCCGATTTTCACAGATTACTATGGGATTACAGTATGTTTCACAGAGATAGCAGAAAACATGTGTATTTCTCTTAATTAGCAGGAGCTCGCTTGAAATAACTCTGCTTGAATTTCATTTGACTCAACCAATAGATGCAACGCAAAAAGAATAATATTGAAAAGTTTTGTACCGTAAACACGTTTAATAAGAAACAAAAATGTTTCATCGACGTCCGCATTATATTCGCTATGAAAGTCATTTCTTATCAGTTGGACTTGTGTAGGGCGGTCCGGTTCATTTATAAACGCATTATGTGGAATCATTATACGAGATTCATTTGTATTTAAAGGAAGTGATTAAAACATAATAGTGTGAATGAGAGTAAGCCGTTTACATATTCGAATACCTATGTGCCTTAAAAACATAAACACATTGATGTAAAACGATTTAATATGGACACGTGTTTTATACTTTGTAAACACGTACCTTTTGATGCCTTTTTGTAGAGTGGTTAGAATCACAGGCAGCAGTATCATAAATTTGCCCCCCCCCCCCAGAGTTAACCCCAAGGGTTCCAGATTGTTAAACGTACACCTAGACGTCTATTGTGTATGGTTTGACTTTTCAACAACGAATATTGACAAAAATACATAGCTTGAAAAAATAACCCTCGTATAGGCAATACATGTATATATACACAAGGTATGAACCGCACTATAGTTTATTGCTGAAAGATTGTGAAACACTGGACGTGACCTTTTTCATCGAAAACACACATGTTCCCATGCAGTTGCCGACAAAATGCAACTGGATTCGTTTAACGACAGTTAAAGCAACGAGATTACATGTAAACGTTTTTGCAAATACCTTGCTGAGTTACATCTTTATGTGCCGACTAAATTTAATAAAGCGTGTAAATGGCTGGCTGGATAAATACTATATTTTGTCACTTTAATAGGAATAACTTTTGCCCTTTTAACCTACAGCTTATTTTCGAAGCTAAACTTACATTTACGTTGTCATTCAGTTCCGCCATGTTTTTTTTTCTTAATTAATGTGGTTTTCTCGTCACGTATTTGTTATGAAAGCAGGGATTTAATCATGAGAAGTTCGGAGCCAGTCTAATCGTTGCGTGGCATTTTATTGCAATTTGCATGTCAACCACCTCTTTCACAACCGGATACATGCCAGACTGAGTGTTTCCTGTGTAATTATTTAGTAAGACCGCTATCAATGAAGTAATAAAACTTTAACAAAGTGCTCTTTATCATGTGCGGAAGTCGGGAATGAGTTTTTAAGCTTTAATATTTATCGTTTATCATGCTTAGGTCCAAATTCCATAAGAATACATTTTTCATCTTAACTCTTATACATCAGACATTGTGTAGTGTGATAACGCTCTGTTAACACTAGTGCAATAAAATAGATTTAAACGCAGACAATATCTAAAAAATAGATTCATCGATATGAACTTACAGGGTTTTCTATATAAACTACAGATATAAAATACATATCATTTAATCTTTGTAATGTACAAAGAAAACAGGGCACAAGAATTAAAGTAACTGCCAGTTAGTTATAGAGTTTTATTATAACATTGATTCTATATTTCTGAAGTTATATTAAAGGGGCCTTTTCACAGATTTTGGCATGTTTTGAAGTTTGTCATTAATTGCTTTATATTGATAAATGTAAGCATTGGATCTCAAAAGCTCCAGTAAAAAAATCTAGGATAAAAATTTACAAAAGAAATAAAGTAGCCCTCAACAGGGCTCGAATTCCCCTGGAATATTTAAATATTTAGATAGTGTTCACATATCACATATTGAAAACCGTTTACATCAGCACAAGGAACCAAGTGTCAAAATACATACATTCCAAAAAGTTATGTATATGTAATTGTTATTGATAGCACCTCGTCATAAACAGTAATTTGTGAAATAAATAAGAAATTAAGACAGTGCCTGTTATACATTTAACATTTTCTGGCATATTTATAACATAAACGTACGAAAACATAAATTAAATTGTTCACAATAAAACTTGAGCATACCTTCACCAATAATTGTCAATCCTTACAATAACCACTGCAAAACAATGTCATAATCGCTACAGTACAATAAATTTCTTTAAAGTAAAGACTGGGTTGCAATGATTATCCACCTTAAGGTGAAGATTAGGTATAGATTACATTCTCAAATTACCAAAGTCATTTATTTCGGACTTAAATATTGGTAGATTTAATGAACACTGTAGCATTATTCGCGGCAACGTTTATTAACGTTATAAAACAAGGTATAGTAGCAAAGACGTGTAGAGTAATTCATAAAGTCGCTGAAAAAATTATTACGCTTTAATAATAATAATTCAGCCGTATTGCAACGTTTGACGAAATTTAACACAGTGAATTCAGGTTAAAGAAGATCAATATTCGCAAATATATTTTTTGTAAACAAATAATTTTCTAAAAAAATATTTTATTATTTTATTTCGAATTCACGAGAGCTGAACTACGGAAGGGCCGAACGTCTTCATTGGACTTTCCATAGGTCTGCACTGAACTAATTGAGCTTAACTACTAAATTTTGCTTGCTTCATATAATGAAATACAAAGGCCTTGTCAGACATTGTATACTAAAACATGGTCTGGTATTGTATCAATATTATCCTTATTGTATGCTGGTAACATTTATTGTTTTCTTTATTTCGGTTATTGCATAATTTATTGTGTTTATGTTATTGATGTCACTTAGAAGCATGTTCTTATGTTTCTACAAAACCTTTCCATGTTTAAAATCATTTCATTTTAATGTCAAAATAACAATTAAGTGATCAGATTGGTAACTGGGCATTATACATACGTTGAGAACAAACGGTAAAATAATAACGATATAAGATGAAAATCAAGCTGGATTATAGGATGTTTATAGCTATATGTCACTTGGTGTTTCATCTACACATGCACACCATTTTAATTTTATAACGCGTCATCTGGTTGGTTGTCCTCATTGTGTTGGCCAATTATATGGCGTTTTAGAATCGAGCATTCGATCGTAAAAATATGACAGCAAAACACACATGTGTAGCGAGAAAGTCGAATTTACTTGAATATTAAAGTTATCAGCCGAGCAGGAGATCGGTTAGTAGTGTAATCTCGTTGCTTTAAATGTCCTTTATTGAATCCAGTTGCATTTTGCTAAAATGCTTTATGCTAAAGATCTTACTTAACAGATTGAAGATAATCGCTGAAGAACAGGCAGGCTTCAGACAAGGGCGCAAAACAACGGGGCAAATCTTCAACCTCATGATACTGTGCTAGAGGTACTTGCAACACCAACAGGACCTCTACCACGTCTTCGTGGACTTTAAAACGGCTTTCAACAGGGTATGGCATGCAGCACTGTGGGCTACCATGAGGCTAAAGCCAACCTGATCAGAGTCATAGAACACCTGTATGACAATGCCACAAGTTCCGTATACTTCAACAGCAGCATTGGGGACTGGTTCAGAACCACAGTCGGAGTGAGACAATGCTTTTTTCTCTCTCCCACCCTCTTCAACATCTTCCTGGAAAGAATAATGACTGACGCCCCTTAAATATCACGAGGGGACAGACAGCATTGGCGGCAGGACAATCAAAATTTTACGTTTTGCTGACGCCATAGACGCCATAGATGACCTGGCCGGAAGTAGAAAGGAGCTGAAGAACTTATTGAAGTGCTTAGACACAACCTTCATAAATTTTGGCATGCAGATCAGTGCAGAGAAGACTAAATTGATGACCAACAACACCAACGGCATCAGCACAGACATCAAAGTCTGAAGCGAGAAACTGGAAGCCGTCAAAAGCTTCAAATACCTGGGAGCAATAGTCACTGAATAAAATATCAATTATGCAAGTATTAAATGGTATACATAAGGCTGCTTTTTTCAGCGTCTGTACATAAGGAACTATATCACGCGTAAGTGTATGGTGGTTCCAGGTAGCTTGTAAACGTCGGATTGTGCTCCGACAGGTATACTTGTGCATTTTGTACAATTTCGCTTCGCCTGTGCTGACTGTTTTGTGGATGCATTACTAATGACAGGGTAAGTTGATAAATACGACAAAACACTAATTACTCATTTACGTAGTTAAACAGCGATCATTCAGCTATGCATATAATATATCGTTATTATGTATTTACCTACCCTGTTGAGCGGCTTGAGTCCACTTGCTTATTAAAACTTCTGAACGCCGGTACCAACGTGGTATTATAAATAACGCATTGTAACTGTGAAACCAATACGAACGGGGCATTTTCACAGATTTTGGCATGCATTGAAGTTTGTCATTAAATGCTTTATATTTATAAATGTAAACATTTGAATTGAAAAGCTCCAGTACAAATCAAGAATAAAATTTTATAAAAAATAAAATAGTAACCCTCAACAGGGCTTGAACCACTGACCCTTTGAGGTAAACCATTTAGACCACTTGGCCATCCGTGCTCATACAGTGATGGATGTATTTTATACTTTATATAAGCAATCCTCGTAGTTTCACAAATTTTAAATATAATGACAACAACAGAACTCCCAAAAGTATTCAATCGTTTCGCGTTGCAACGCTTTTTAATGTTCAGGTTTTTAAATCGTCACTAGATGCATATAATGGCTATTTGAGGGCAAGGTAAATGTCAAGTATTACTGTTTCCTCACAAATATATTAACAATCAAAGTACTGACAGTACCGGTGTGTCGATGCTTTTGAAGAGGATGGATATAAAAGCATCAATTTTAGTTTATCTACATCACCACAATTGTGTATGTGGGTGTAAACAAAAATTGGGTACGAACATTTTGGGTACGAAAACATTATGCAACAAAAAAATTGGGTACGAAAAAAATGTTAGTACGGGAAAAAATTGGGTACGAAAGAAACTGCGTACGAACAACCATTTAGGTACGAAAACAAATTTGGGTACGAATACAAAATTGGATACGAAAAAAAAATTGGGAACGAAAAATTGTGGGTACGGAAAAAGAAAAAAGAAGGGGCTGCGGGGAAGTAGTACCCGTGGGGAAATTGACCCACAATCGCACATTCTCGGCCCTTTCCGTTAAACATCGGATAAGTACCTCGAAGGCAATAGTACGAATACACATTTCGGAAGCGGTAATGCGGTCTTACCTACGCGCGTCAAAATGTAAGCGAAATATGTAAACAAAGCGGTAGCCTGTCAGGATTATTTGAATTAACGAAGAAAATCGTGTATATATGTAAGTTTATTGAAGAGTGTACAGAAAATATATTAAATAAGCAATGGCGATTGTTTTTCTCAGCCACATAATTGTTTATAGTTTGATATCAAAAGATGAAAGTGAAAGTAGAACTGTTAAAAATGACAACCTGTCAACGCGTTGTTATTACTGGCACGCGAGGGCGATGACACGCAATGTGTTCACAGTTTTACCATAGGCTTTGTCAATGACCTTTATGTATGGGTGGCTTTGTTATTATTTATTGCTATCGTGTAACTGCATGTTACGATACATAAAGCATAAATACTTATATAAATATACTGATTGAGCTTATAATCATGTGATAACTATTTAACCAGGTCAATTAAGGACTTAAAATACAATTTTTGTCCTGATTTCATGAAGACTTGAGATATTTATGCACATTGTGTATCAAGATATGGGGTGATCCACAAACAAAAAGTATTTTTGATCTGTGTTGTGCAGGCTCTTTTTCCATGACTGTGAAAGTGAAATTTCCATGTGAAAAGAATTTCATTTTTTTCTTAAGTATTTCATTAAACCTTTGCATATAATGAACTGTTCTGCATATAATTTGCCATTTTGATAGGTGTTTGTTAGATGATCAACAGGAGGTGACCAGGGTTTCCAGAGAAAGGGGATATATAATTGAGATCTGGCCAGGGCTCCATATAGAAGTGGTTAAATGGTATACATTTTATCTGGCCAGTGCTCAAAAGAAAATTGGTATACATTTCAGAAAATTTTACCATGTAAAAAATGTTTAAATACCCCTTAATTCATCTAGCATTAACATTTGTACTAAATCTTTATAACACTAATAATATTTAATGTACAAATGTAATCTACCAATGTGCACAGATACTACTTAACATATATTTGACCGTATTGGATGCAGGAACTAGCTAAAATATCCATTTGAAAAAAGATCAGGGGGTGAAATATTCATTGCCTGAAGCCATGACCACGGAGCTATGTTTATATATCTTTAAACACACTGATTAAAGGAGTAAAACAATACATTGATACAACAGAGGGAAAAGCATCCCCTCTAAACAACATTATACATAAGTATGTATATTATTTTTGGATCTGGATCTGTATAGGTACACAGCAGGACCTTTAGGTATGCGCGCTGTGGGAGAGAGATGGAAGTGACTTACCTTGTGGATTTAATTTATTTCACTGAAAATCATCACTGAAGTAACTCTATGATCTCATTTGATATAGATGTACATGATTGTATCAAGCAACATATATTAAATAATTATCAGTATAAATTACTGTCATGATTTCAGTATCATTTAAATGATTTCAGTCAGGTTTATCATTTATATTCATTATTTTTTTTTAATATTATCAATATAAGTATTTTAGATGCAACATATTTTAAATAATAACATTTGATATACTGTATATAATGTCACTACACATCCCCAACCAGTCCATCAAACCATTGCAACCGAGCCACCTGGTGTGCCAACGCATGAGCAAAAAAGTCAAATGCCTTCTGACTTAGTGCATTTTACTATGTGTAACACCTACATTAGTTACAGATACATGTTTACATTTGTATGTGTTTGAAAAAATGTATAATCTTTAATGAAATCATCTGACCATGCATGTCCTAGATTTCAAAATCAAGGCCCTGGTCTGACACATTAATAACATTAACGTTAAACTGTTACCAGGCTTCTGAAATTAGTTGTTATTGAACTATGTAAGGAAATTTAAATCAGGAACTGATTGTTCTTGTTTTAAAACAGTCATAGATCAGTTGTGGCCTCACGGTTATGACCAATGTTTGCATACTTGTAACATCCTTAAAACTTTCCAAATTTCTATAATAGCACATCTGGAATAAGGTGATCTTCAATGGTACATTTACACTTAAGCTCTGTCACAAGAGTGCTGGTAAAGTCAAGTCCCATATTTAAATCTAGGCCACGTCAAACTCAAAGTGTCAAACACAAATGAAAGATGCGCTCATTAATTATTGTCCCATTGTTTACTACTGCTGTGACTTTTTATATAATAAAACTGATGACCATCATGTGAGAGAAAATTCACATTATCTTAGTATATCAGGTTTAGCAGCCATTTTGCTAACAAAGTTGGATAGTTTTCTATGTCGCTTCTGCTGGGGATCAAACCCGCAGCGCAACCGCCTGCAATCAAAGTCGACACTCTACCAGTAGGCTTTAAGGAAGATTCTGATATTGTTCGATCCCTCGAGAAACCTAACCAAAAATTAAGTCAAATATTGCCGACTCCGTTTTATTGAGTCGGTTCATGAGCGATAATGGAAGGTGAAACATCTCTCACGCCCCCTAGCATCGCCTTAAGCAGAATTTAATTCTCAACACGAACGTGCATGAGTCATTCATCCCGAGGGGCCAAAACAAAACACTTATTTAATGTTCGAAATAAAATCATTTGATTAATGACAATTCTATTATTCACAGGTCACAGGAAAAGCGCAGTCATCCAATAAAACTATTTTTTATTGTTAGAAAACCGCTTTTAAGCAAACAGCTTTCAAGCGCCCGCAGGCTGATCTGGATCCAAACTGGCAACAATCGCCTAAATGTCTTTTTAACGGTGACACAGTTCATTTAACTTAAAATGATATCAAGTACTAAAATAGAAAGAAGAAAAAGAAGAAATAATACAAACCAGTAAAGAGTTTGCAATCAATGTTGAATTTCGGGACAGCTTGGTGATCTGCAAATCCCATATGATATGTTGATATCGGGTATCATAGTCATTCAATTAGTCGCAAAATGCTCGGATACAATTCATAAAGCAATCAAAGTACTGCCAGTACTGGTGTGACGATGCTTTTTGAAGAGGATGGATATAAAAGCATCAATTTAGATTTATCTGCATCACCATAATTGTGTATGTTGGTCTGAAAATTTTGGCTACGAAAAAAATGGGTACGAAAATTTTGGATACAAAAAAAAATGGGTACGAAAAAAAAATTGGTTACGAAAAAAAAGGGTACGAAACAAAAATTGGGTACGACACAAAATTTGGGTACGAAAAAGAATTTGGGTACGAAAAACTAATTGGGTACGAAAAAAATAGGGTACAAAAAAATTTGGGTACGAACAACAATTTTGGGGGTACTGGGAAGTAGTACCCGTGGGGAACTTGACCCATTCAGCGAAACTGGGTGGCGGTTTACATTCTCGATTAAATATAACAAGAAATATCTTTAAAATGATTTCCGACGTGTATTTTCTATACCACTTTTCTTAAAAAAACGTTATGTTACAGTAAATTGTTTGTGGGTTAAAGCATTACGTTACGTAGCAGATTTATTCACAACTTGACATGTTCTTTAATTAATTTAATTACACCATGCTCTTTAATTTCACATATCATACCAATTTCGTTGTTTCCTTTGCTTAGTTAATGATGTTATGTGTACGGACGTGATTTCACATGCCCATGTGCATGCACATGTAATTTGTCTCTTTTGATTATTGTTTTTTTTTTCTCTAATTCAATAAGCTTAGGCATGTTTGTTCTTTAAGTACGGCAATAATTTCATGATGATTCCCGAAAGTAGGTATGAGCACATAGTCGAATACGACTTGAATACATGAGTTCGCCCATGAACACATAGTAAGGTTAACTAGATCGCCGCGATATGACCTAATATGTGTTTAAAACAGAAAATAATATCGAACAAACGAATGAATTATCAAACATAGTGTGTGCACTGATGTGGCTCTTTAATTTCTGTTGAAAAAGTTTATTAAATATGCAAAATACGAGAGCACGCATAATAGCGAGTTTCAAATATATTTTGCTGTTTATATACCATACTCGCTTTAACGTTTACAAATGTCAGGTTCGAAATAATTCGTTTTCTTTACACACATGATCGCGTTAAACGTTAATTATACACGTTTTCATTCGCAATTTATTTACAGAATCACGACAAATGTCAAATACGATACAGAAAATGCATAGTTGTTTCATTGATCTATAAAAATGTAATGGATTGAATATAACTGATTTAAAATTAAAGTTTTCAAACTATTTTTCCCCATAATATGCTGTTTTATATAGCCTATTATAGCTGAGCTTCCTTTACCTTTATCAATGATAATCAGCGAGGTATGCCGATTAGAAAAATCGAGCTATCTCAATCGGATTGGCTCGGTCTTTTACATAGGTCGCCATTGTGAAGAATTTTTTCATGGTATGATAACTTAGACGAGCTGCTTCGCAGCATCGTCAAAAAGTGACTTAAATTGATAACTAAAAATACAAGTATGCAAGTTTTGCCGTGTCAAGCTGTCAAGATCCAGAGTCCTTCATTCTCATCGAATATATCCTTCGAATTCCATCCAGTGATGTCATTAGCGGAGATTTAGAGAATAAATAACTCGTATATCCTAAATGACAGCTTCTAAATAGCCGAACAAGCCGATTTATTATGTTAGAAAGTTTTGACACGAGTGTCAACATTCTCTCATGGGAGCGGCCATTGTTGTATGTTGAGACACGAACGACAACTCTGCTAGGGGAATGTTATCAATGATAATCAGCGAGGTATGTCGACTGAGAAAATAACACTACCTCAATCGGACTGGCTCGGTCTTAAGCATAGGTCGCCATTGTGAAGAATATTTTCATGGTATGATAACTTGGACGAACTGCTTCGCTGAAGCAGCATCGTCAAAAACGAACATTTGCGAATCTGAAGCAATTTTTTTTTTATTTTGAAAATTAACCAAAACGTGAAAAGGCCCCTACGGACGTCATCCGTTGCATGCAACCTAAAAAACACGACGATGTTTCGAAACACTATTATTGCTGACATTTACATTTTGAAATTAGGAACAGTGTAAATTTGCGACATCTTTTCGACGTCGTTATCAACTTAGGTTACATCAAATATCACGATGTGCAAAATATTGGTGTACTGCGACCTAATCGATAGCGACACTTTTAGTCGGCAACATTACAATATGGAGAGTTCAAAAGAATAACAGAGTAAATAAAAAGCTTTTTTTCTTGCTTCAATGATACCATTTGCATGAGTTGGTGCTTTAGACAGGTAAACGTTAATAAGTTTTTTTAAGTGTCAGTGTTCCTTAGCCTTTGCAGTTGTGATAAAATTGTGCTCCTTTGGACAATAGACGGCGCATTGCTACTCTCAGCAACCCTTTGCGCTATAAAACTGAAAGTTGAATCATTGCAACTAGGGTAATACATTATATAATGTTCTCATCAAGGGGGAATTATTATATACAGATATAATACAATCATATCTGTATTTATTGTCTTTGCCTTTTGGATATTGTTAATGTAATATGTTTATAGGTGCTACCTTATTTACGGGCAAAAGCTTTTTAAGTATTTTTGATAACCATGTATTTTTTATAAATATATGGACATGAGTGTGTTCAAATTATTATAATTGTTGCAATAATTAAGTAATGGATCCAACAAAATCAATCTTAAAGATCTAGCATCTTATACTTTTTTGGTTTTCTAGCCACATGATTTTATAGCTGGTTCGGTGTCTGTGGTATAGTGGATGGGGTGTCTGCTAACTGGCTTAGTCACTGGGAGGTCTCTGTATTGATCCCTTAAGTGGGAGAATTCTTTAGATAAGCATAAAGACATACTATGGCGTACCATTTGGGTTGAAAGTCAAGAAGACCTACAAGTTAAAAAGAGAAATGTACGTCGAAGTACAATAATTGTACGTCAACATAAATATCAAATACACTTCGAAGTATATATTTGTACGTCAAAGTACAATTTGTACTTCGACATACATGTTTGTACTTCTACGTACACATTTTCTGAACAGCCAATCAAAACACTAGTCTCTTCAGCCGCTTTTCCTTCAGATTTATTCATAATAAATGTTTAAAATCTCTTTTTCAATTGAGGACAAAATGAATAAAAATATCAGAATGGCAAAAAACAGCACATAGAAGTTTCAAGTATTTAATGCATTGAAATAGATTATATACAAATTTGAAGAAGATTCAATTGTTACCTTTTTAAAATTAAAATATTCAGCATATTGTGAGTATTTATTGATCATGCGGGGCGGAGTATCACGACCGTCCAGCGCATTACTGTGTAGGACATTCCCAACGGTAACCAAACAGTCACCAAGCATTAACGGGATAAATAATGTATTATAACCTCCCCGTTGGTCGTATTTTGTGATAACCATAACTTGCATAAGTCAGAGGTTAATTCCGCCACGCCAGGTCAATAAATACGCACAATATCTATGAGTAAGCGGTCGATAGTCGCATAATTTAGAATAAATTATGATAATAATAATGTTTAATAAATACGCATAATATTTATGAGTAAGCGGTCGATAGTCGCATAATTAGGTATAAATAATAATAATAATAATGCTCAATGTCAAATATCTCTAAAAGCAACAGACGTCAGGTGTCTTCTGATTGGCTAACACTCAAGGGTCGGTGAAAATTGTAAGTCGAAGTACATTTCTCGTTCTACCTAGTAGGTCTTGTAGACTTTCTACGTCATGGTACGTCATATAGACACTAAGTACTGGTCCTACCCAGGAAACAGTTTGTTTCATTAAATGTCTCAATTCAACTTGACAGCTTGCTAAAGCAGTTGCATTTAGCATACAGTACACTGATTTAACATAATCAAAATCATGTGATGTGTCAAATTAATTTTGATTGACAAATTTGACAGGATTTTTTTAATCCAATAAGTTTTAGACTGTCAAATAACACACACTACGTATTGAAAACCATACCTGGAGCTTTCGTCTGTATATCACTGACTTCATCAGAAGAATGATTTCTACTGTTGGGAAACGTTAACACCACTAATTGTCTTCTTATTTATTATCAATGTATAATTATGTGTAACAGCATAACAACATACTTCTTTCGCAATTTAAATATTTAATAAATACAGGTATCTTGCAGGTTTCTAATTTTCTTTCGCAAACTATTGTTGAATAGTTTAAATTTTGTCGCCACTAAAAAACTAGCCATTTTGTAGCAATTCTAAAATCACAGTCTATACTGCATACACTTAGCTCTATAGTTACAATTTGAATGCAAATATAAGAATGCATCATGTTATATCATCCATATTTTTTTATTTAAACATTCAAATAACACATAACACAGTACATAAATAAAAAGGTATGTGGTACTGTGTGGAGATACAAAACACTTCCCATCATTTATTTGCAGATACAACAATAGTTACAAAATAAGTAAAACTAAAACACTGTCATCAACCTACATTTTAAGAATATTTACGTATATGAAATTACAAAGTGGTGTTATTGTATTACCTTTTACAAAATTAACATTGCTGGTTTTGTACTAGCCATAAAACATTTATCATGGATTAACAAGTAACAACCAATTTATTAATTACACAATAGAACGGAAATCATATTAATTGCATTATGCATTTACTAAACAAGCTATTTGCTGCTGTTTAGAATTACACTATCTTACTAAAAATGATCACAGGTACTTAGTGCTTTTACATACTTGTGGTAAGTTTTGTATCACTAGTTTTACAATTATCGGCAGACACTTGTCGATATACAGACAAAATTTGCATGGGAACTTTCATATTTTTTCAGCATAATTGCCTTCAAATTGTTAATTTAACAACCCTTTGACATTGTTTGCACATCTGATTGTATTATACCATAGCTGATTTTTGTTTATAGATAGACATATATAAAAGTTCTATAAAAGTTCACACATGTTCCATCCAAGTAAACAAACAGAACCAATAAAGATCACCACAGATAATAACTGTGTGTATAGCTTGGACATTTCGATAGTTCCGGAATCCCTCCTTTGTTGATTTCTGTAAACCAAAACTGTCAGTTTTGCTGGATAGAATGGCTTGTATGATGCCCAGCTCTTGCCTTAGCAGAACAGTTTCTAAAAACGGAAAACCAACAAATATCTTAAAATTTGATCATTAATGCAGACAACTTATAAATGTCTTGTTTTTTTTGTTGATTTCGAATCTGGAAGATTTTTTACGTAAGATTGTGGTACGAAAATCCAACGGTATCGGATTTTGTGGTTTTAGGCCTAAACTAATTATAGTGATATGTAACCTTTCGGGATATCGGTAAAGTGCGAGCAGACGAGCAATCTCTTGCACGACGGTTACATTACATTCACCTCTGTGTTGGGCTCAGAACGGACTATTGTTATGAAAGCGTCTCATTCATGTCATGATCATACCAAGCGTTCATCATTGAGGTTACAGTATACTAAACAATCTCTTGCACGACGGTTACATTGCATTCACTGCATTAAAGAAAACCATCTCATACCATGATATCTTATATCAGTCTTAATTCATTGTTATAACATTGATATGGTTTTTTGATGTTAAGAAACCAACATACATACACACGTCGAAGCAATTCCTAACGTCACTCGATAAACATTATGTTCAATTGTTTACATTTGTAAAGTGCGTGGAATGATTCCATCTGCGTAAATGGGCAATAAAATAGTTCCAAAGAGTTGCATTAAAACTCGCAAGTTTTTGCAAGATTTATCGTACATTAAAAAGTCATATTTCTTAATTGAATGCATGCGATCTTAAATATCCAATCAAATATACATTGAATGCGTTTGTTCGGTTTTACCTATTTGGTAGACAAAATGGCATCCTGAGCCTTACGCAGAGTTGTATGTGAGAGCAAGGAACGACAACTCTGCGTGGAGATTGGCAGACGAGGTGTAAATACGTTAAAAATTAAAGCTAAAAGACTAAAAAGTTAGATCGGAATATCCTTTAATTTTGTGAATAAATGTGTTTCTGGTGGATAACAACGACAACTTACCAGAATATTTCTCGTGATCACACGTAAAACTTCTTTCTGAGAGCGAATGGAAAATGCGTCACAAATTCGGACAAATAAACAGTAGGGTGTCGTTATTGAAATACCGCGAGAATACTGGAAGAATAGAGATGCCAACTATAATGTTTAAAACAAATAATTTTTTAACAAGCGTTTGTGATTTGTCAGGATAATAATAACAATAAGATATCGAAAAGATCAAAGCAAGTAAATTCGACAGAAATCTGAGATTCGGCAGTATATTAAAGACGGGTTATGTTCACCTAAATTGTGTTTGGTAAAAATTGTCACTATATGTAGTGAACCAGTCTTCGGCTTATACCATCTGGAGAAGAGCATTCAGGGGAGATAATTGAGTAATGACTTAATTCTGGAACGGTTGCGAAGAAAAACAAATATTGCGAAATTATTTAGTGCATTTCGCTACACAATTATGATGTCATTGATATAATTTTTCCTGAGGTATGTATTTACATGTGATTTAGCATATGCCAAAGTGTTTTTGATTTGTTCAAGGTCATAAATAGCATCGCGAAAATATATGTCGCGTGGCAAATTTGTTTGAGTCGCATCCCTATATGGTATTCTTATGTAATTTTATGGTCTAAATTTCCATATGTATGAACGGTCAACGCCCGCGTCGCGGGCATTTGCCCGTATTATTAAAGTTCAAAAGTGCAGTGTTATATAAGACGTAACGCATATAACCGCGGTTCATCGCGCATTACAATTGGTATACATATATATATATATATATATATATATATATATATATATATATATATATATATATATATATATATATATATATATATATATATATATATATATATATATATTTACGCCAATTTGATCATCTACAGTTATGAAGTACAACGCCTAACTGGATTAATACAATTTCCCAGTGTTAACAAACCTATTATTTAAATCAAGATAAAGATTGTGAAAGAATTGACGCGTATTCTTTAAGTTCTTTGTGTGTGTGTGTGTGTGTGCGTGTGTGCGTGTGTGTGTGTGTGTGTGTGTGTGTGTGTGTGTGTGTGTGTGTGTGTGTGTGTGTGTGTGTGTGTGTGTGTGTGTGTGTGTGTGTGTGTGTGTGTGTGTGTGTGTGTGTGTGTGTGTGTGTGTGTGTGTGTGTGTGTGTGTGTGTGTGTGTGTGTGTGTGTGTGTGTGTGTGTGTGTGTGTGTGTAAATGGTGGAAACCCACTACCGGTCTATCGTTACACACCAAACAACCCACTACATATTGGCAACCCACTACACAAAACCTGGTAGTGACTTTGACATTTTGCTTTTTTGGGCTAAATTTGACATTTACTTTTTAAAAAATGTATTTTTACCATGGAATTGACTTGGCGGTTTTTATTCGCGATTGTGTGTTGCCGTACACTCTTGCGCGATGTTGCCATTTTCATGTCTCACACATTTTGCTCCAGTAATTGTGCGCATGCGCGCGTTTTCCAAAATGTCCTCCAAGACCGTGATTCAGATGGGAAATACAATTTAAGGTATTTGTATGCTGAATACGTTAATTTTAAATGCGATATTAGGCGGTTAAATAATAAATGTTCTTCTTGTATGAAATAAAGCGCACGTTGTCGGTTAAACTGCTTATTTTCGTATATAAACAGATACGATTTTACTATTAACAAATGTCATTCGTCCTTGCTTGTATCAAAATAAACATTTTCAAAGCTAACCTTTTACAAGGTTTAGGTGATGTGGAAATTAACTCAATGGCAACGTTATTGGAAACAGAAAGAGTATTTAATTTTCATTAGTATTTGCGAAATACGATTTCATTGATTGTTGTTTTGTGAATCATAATCGGTAACTGGTCAGTTCGTACCTATTCTCAGCTCGTACCCTACAGCATTGTACATTGTACAGATGCTGAACAAATTTGTTGCAGGCCTAAAAAGCTAAATGTTTTGTGCAATAGGTAACTTAAATTTTTTCCGTCAGGTTCTTCTTCCATGTGATGACATCATGTCTGCAATGAGACCTCAAAGAAAGAATTTCAAGAACTTTAGGCGATAAGTGGGACAGATCTGTTTCTAAAACAGGATGAAGAAAAAGGTATGTGCATCAATGAAGGGAAGCATTTAATTGTATGCTAATTCATCATATAGACAAGTTGGTCGTTATATAGACAAGTTGATTGTTATTGCTTACAATCTGTATTTTTCTTGCATGCGCAGTTACTGGTTGGGCTATGGCAAAAGCGCTGATTACTGATAGCCTCAGGGTACCAATTCTCGAATTTTTTACCGATTTTATTTAATTTGTCAAACTGTTTCAAGTTTTAAGCTGATATTTCATGTAAAAGACTTCTCTTTCTGAAACTATAAAATGTAAAGAAAACAAATATTAATAACTCGACCTTACCGTTGGTCAAATGAAGTTGGTTATGTTTACATTTTGCAACCGATTCGGAACCAATTATCGAACGCTCACTCATGCAAGCCATCAGACATTTGCAACACACATAAACTGGTAAAATAAATTCATTTACATTGCAACTGACGTGGATAATCATTACAAATATATTTTGTTCATTTAATCAAAAGATTAATACTAATTGATACTTTGGACAAACATTTTCCTTTTTTGACTTCTCTAACTACTGCTTGTAGAGCACAGACTGAGTATTTATTTGAATTTTTTCGTGTCATTTGTCTAAATGAGAGAGAGAAAATTAAATCTAAATAGTTGTACTATATTTATCAGTATAATGATTCTCAATAAATGTTGTTGAATGGTACCGAGTTATAAATGTGGTTGAAAGGTACCGAGTTACGAGTTGGCTTCAGTACGAATTGATCATAAAACAACTTAGTTGATTGCAACCTAAGCCTTTAAAATAGTATTGTACTCACCGAGTTACAAGAGAAGTTCCGCAAACAATCCTCCACAGCTGGACAGAGTGATGCCGAGAATAATCAGGAATTCTGGGTGATTTAGTTGTCTTTACAACTTCAGCTTGTAGCATTTTCGTGGTAAATATTAAACTTTTACTTGGTTCAATGAATCTTTGTCTGCAGTTGTGTTTACAAAGTCAATAAGAGGCTGTCAAAATGGAAGTTTGCAAATAGAATGTATTCATATTTGACCTACTTAAATAGGACCCGATTTCAAATTAGATAGATAGATAGATTTATTTCGGAGATAGCATACATACTCACAATGCATCGAAACAACATGTACATAAAACAATATGAAGTAAAAACAATCATAATTGAAAAGTACATGCATAGAATGCACTATGGCATGCACACTAACGCCAAGGATTACACAAAAAAGAGTAATATCTCTTATTTCCATTGTGGTCCTTGAAATTCAACTATTCCACCGTGTGTAAATTTTATAATTTATAAAAATCGTTCGAGAATTGGTTCCGTTCGAGAATCGGTACCCTGAGGCTATGGAAAATATATGCAGTAAGTCATGTTTTTATCAGAAAATGAGAAAGAACTTCTAAAATGAATACTTTAACACAATAAATGAATTTAAGAACTATATGACACCACACCAACATCGGCTTTGGAATAATTGTATTGTTAATTTTTGTAATAATAAGCCTACATTTGTAAATGATTGAGGTTCACCGTTCATTGGTCTTCAACTTGGAAGCTCTGTCAAATGTTTTGTGACAGAAATAAAAGTATTTTATTGGGAAAAAAAGTTATAATCTTTTTGAATTAATATTGGAGCAGTTGTTGGAATCATTTTAATGAATTAACCTCGTTAGTTCTGTATGTATTTGTAATACACAAATGTAGGTGGTAAATTGGAGAGTAAAATGAACCTACAAATGATTCATAATATCAATTTAAAATAATTACATCAATATAAAACTATTTTATCCTTTAATGGACAAATACATAAATAAATAGGTATATATATTGTGTTTTTGTTCATTGTAGTACGCATATATACATATGTAGCAATGATTTCATAATTTATTTGATCAAAATATATGCCACTGATGTACGATGAGCTTCCAATGTTTGTATTAAGGATAAATAGTTTTTGATCAAATTCATTATTAAACATTGTTCACCACATAATGACATTTTGATACTAAAATAATCGTAATATAACATGCTTACAAGGTCATCCCTTTAAAAAAAAATAGAAAGATACAGGTTATCTATACTATACAAGTGATGATGGGGATGATTATGATGATGATGCAGTTGATAATGATTAAAAGTGCGAGCATTCCCTGATTGCATTCAAACATTTATGTTTACTGAACCACCATTTTATTGGATTAGTATTATAATTTTTTTTATTTATATGCAACAATTTATTGTCTATTGTTTCTTCTATATTATAAAATGTATTTATTAAGATGAAGAAAGAGATAAAAAATGACACAACTGCATGCTTTTTTTAAGGTTCAAGATGAAAGCATTATTAATCTTGTTTAATTACTGGACAGACATTCGCCACCTGTTGGGGGCGGGCACTTTGGGTCACTAAAGTTTATGACACCCGTGTTAATAGTAAGTATATGTCAAACAAAGGGCCAATTATACCACGGTTTACATGTTGAAATCACGAGTGTCGACGCTTGTGAACACATGCAAATTATTTTAAAGTAGACAGCCACTTTCCATTTGTGCTTTTAAATTTTGTCCAGACTTGGTAAGGTTTCAATATTCAATTTATCGTAAAAATCAAAGAATGCAATCTAATAAGAAATGTTTTTTATACATGTTGGATTAATTGCTTAGTCCATTTAGTTTATTTTAGAACCATATATATGCTGAAACAACTTTTAATGATAAACCAATGATAATCAAACGGTGTTAACTTGTTCGTACAAGTAGTTGTCACCTAAATATTGTTTGTGTATATTTATGTTGAACAAGTTGATTTCATAACTTCAAATGCTTTATTAGCGAAAACAAAAATACAATCTTACGTTTTTTATTAAAGTTATTTATTATAAATAATTATTAATATAATTGAGTTTCACTGTGTTTTGATGAGTTAAATAATTGCGGAAATTACAGTTATTTTCAACATAATCTATAGATCAGCGTAAAGCCAACTGCCTTTTTCCCACTAGTGGGCGTAGTCAGAAAATAGCAGGTGCGCGTAACGTCATTCTTCAAATTGTCTATAATAGCACATTAGAGCGTAGGCTACTTTGCTCCATATTTTCTTGCACAGTCCAGCATTTATATTATACTAAAACGAATATTTTCCATATAGGAAACAGTAATTTATAGAAACGTGATATAATGATGAATTGTTTCACCCAAACTTGATAAACTTTCCAGAAATGATATTGTTTGCTCTACACTATTTTACCTAGTACTGAATATGGATGTTTTGTGGGTGGAATCAATAGTTCGCTTTTGCAAGAGTGTTATTTAGGTTGAATTGATTAAAAAAGATATGATGCTGTATACAATTGAGCGCTTTTTAATATAAATATAAAATGATGACAATGGAATGCAAGTGGTAATAAAGTTTAACTTTGAAGAACCAAATGAATTGATATTAAATGTTGTTATATATTAGACCTATTTAATTTATCATTTTGCCTGTTCTTTATTGTACATGATTCTGATACAGTGCAATGTCTTGCAAGGACCTGTCTTGTGTAATTTGTTATAGCAACTATCTCTAAAATTAACACTTATGCCAACATAAATACTTGTATGTTTCTAAACAACACTTTACAGGCGGACTATGTTGACGATCTACTTTCTGCAAAATTGGCTCATATGAAGAATCGGCTTACATTCAAATGTTTCCGATCAATTCATGTTCGTAGGCATATTCAAAATAATTAAAATAAAAAATAATAAAAATAAAATGATTTCAAGTTAATTTCAGTTTTTCTTGTTTAATCTTTGCTTGTACATAAAATTAGTATTAGTAAAATAAACAAAGGTAAAACTTTAGCTGCCCCAGCACCAGAACATTCCCATCATCAACCGCGCCTACTTGAATTACGATAGCTCCTTAAAAGAAGTGTGAGAATTATATTAGAATATAACTTTTTGTATACATTTTGAGAAAAAAACAACAACATAACACACAAATTGTATTTATCTGTTACTCTCAATTATAGAACTACTTTTAACAAAAATATTATAGCAGTTCTCTGTCTGCAGGCCCTTATGTTTTGCTAAAATCAGTTAGTTAACAGGTCTACACAATATATTTCTAAATGAAATACAAAAATAAGTATAATATAATTAATAATATTAATAAACACACATGATAATATTAATTACACACATGGCAAGATTAAAGTTCTAACCAAAAATCAATTAGGCATTCCTGGTATTATTTCGTCAAGTCCTTCGTATAATCCTATGTATAGAGAAACAAGTTATTTATAACCGACCAATGACGTTAAACAATGCAACTTTCAATTGACACAGTGCCATACGGTACAATCGGAATGGAACAATGATAGTGTTTTTAGATCTGGAATAGCATTACTTGTAAGTTTTTATTAACTTTATTGTAATGCAACTAGTAAAATAATGTTTATATTTTATATTAAGTAACTCTTGCATGATCATCTGCACTGTTTGCAGCCGTTAAAGCTTCCTACTTTTCTTAACTTGTTGAAACGATGCTATTGTAAATGGACGTTCAACAATATGAGGTCGATATATATTTATAGGAGTAGTTTGTAAGCTGTAGTGACTTGCATAGTTTGTATGCCAACGTAGTAACTAACTTAATTTGTATGACAGTGTAGTGACTTGCCTAGTGTGTATTCCAATTACATGACATGCCTAGTGTGTCTGCCGCTGTAGTGACTTGCATAGTTTTTATGCCAATGTTATAACTTATAAAGTCCATAGTTTGTATGCCAGCGTAGTGACGTTCCTAGCGTGTATGCAAATTTCATGACTTAGTTACATAGTGTGTGTGCCACTGTAGTGACTTGCATATTTTGTATGCCAATGAAGTAACTAGAGGGAGCAGTGGTCTAATGGTAGGACGCTGGCTTAGGGATCGAGAGGTCCCGGGTTCGAATGCCGCCCTGACCACTGAAATTTCCTTGAGCAAGAAATTTATCCCACATCTGCTCCTCACCACCCAGGTGTATAAATGGGTACCTGTGAGGGAAATAAGCCAATGTGCAGTGGCTGCATACTGCGCCAAGATGTTAACGGACGACTTATGACCCAGTGATCAGGGCAAAAATGTAAAGCGCCTTTGAACGCACATATCGAGTATGAAAATGGCGCAATATAAATGTGGTATAAAAAAAAGTGACTGGCTTAGTTTGTATGCCAGTGTAGTGACTCGCCTAGTGTGTATGCCAATTTCATGACTAACATAGTGTGTAAGCCACTTTAGGGACTTGCATAGTTTGTATGCCAATGAAGTAACTAGATTAGTTTGTATGCCAGTGTAGTGACTCACCTAGTGTTTTTTCATGACTTACATAGTGTGTGTGCCACTGTAGTTACTCGCCTAGTTCGTATGCCAATTTCATGACGTACATAGTGTATGTGCCACTGTAGTGACTTGCATAGTGTGTATGCCAATGTGCATGTAGTAACTTCCATAGTTTTATGCCAGTTTAGTGACTCACCTAGTGTGTATGCCAATTTCATGACTTACATAGTGTATGTGCCACTGTAGTGACTTGCATATAAATATAAAATATTTATAAAATTTTATATACTATATGGTTAAATATGTATAATATTGATTAACTTTTACAAATCTTTTATTGTTTATTTCTCTTTCAATTAGGTTTGATGGAACTACAGAAGATGGCAGTTTTGGAAGGCTTGTAAATGACTCCACACACCCCAATTGCAAAGTGCAGTGCTTTGAGGAGGAGGGTCTACCAAGCTTGTATTTTGTTGCCCTCCGTGACATTCTGCCACTGGACAGACGCTACAGTTGACTGTGCCAGTGTCATCTCTCGTGCAGAGAAGAAGTTGTGTATAATTATGGTGCAGGACCATATCCATGGAGGAAAAAGGTACTTATTAATAAAGAAATGTTTCCTCTAAATGGCCCTTTTTACACCCCCACTACTAGATGATCCGTCTGTCCCAAAATTGGCTGTCCTCTAACTTCCTGATGAATGGCCTGAGGCCTGTTTCTTCTGCCTTCATGGGTCCGATAGTCGGACCCTTTCCCAATGCCAAATATGCATAGTTTTTCCCAATTCGTACCCCAAAATTCCCAATTAAAAAAAAAACCCTGTTATTTTTTAGCTCATCTATGCTATTATTACCTGTCTTTTTCCGTCTAGGGGGGTCGTGTGTCAACATTTTTACTTAAATGACATCTCCTACTAAATCGATGGGCCAGTCTTGATGTAAATTGCCAAGAGTGAAAGTTTTTCAAAGAATTGCATGCCAACCGAAAGGAAAAAAATCTCTCTAAAACTGCAAGGTTTAAGGCTTTAATAGATATTTGGCATGAAGCATCGTCTGTTGGAACTCTACCAAGATTGCTTGAAGTACATTGTAACGCCCATTTATCGCAGACCGGTAATGCGGCCTACTATGGCATGCAATGAAGCATGAAAACAGTCGATTAGTGACAGTGTTGTTTGCACACAGCCGGGGTTGTTTTTAATATTTTAGAAATAACTAATTAGTGTCCCTGCATAGGTTATAATGGCAGTTTACTGTACTATAAGTCGTTAAATTTCGCAACTGGTCATTCTGTCTCTGTACACGAAATACATCGCAAAAATGGATACGCATAATACTGTCACACGCAAACATAAACAATTCTTGATTACTGAGAAGATCGAGATAATAGACACGAACTGAAGAAGATGGCAACAGATTTCCATTGGTCATTCCATACTGTTTGATAGGAAAGTATGTGTACATAACATTATTTCATTTATTTTGGCAGTCATTTTAAGGATCATCTCATGCTATTGAATTACAGCAATAGATATACCCCGTTGAAGGTTTTATAGATGCCACTTAAGCAAACCTTTATACATAAAAATATTGATTATCTAAAACCGAACTAACTACAATGCATTGCAGTTATAATGTGATCAAAGTCTTCTAGTCATTTTGTGAGAAGGAAATTTAAGTTGTTGTGTCATATTTGCTGCTATGTTTCATATAATGATACAGTGTGCGAAATTCAGATTTTAAAGTATTAGCCCAAATTCTTACATATATAAAAAGTAAAATTTCTTAGTAGCCCGACTATATAAATGTTTAAATTGTTCCCACTAGCCCAAATGGATTTTCACTAGCCAAAACCCTTCAGGCTAGTGCGAATTTCGCACACTGCTGATAGGTAGCAAACAAAGTTAAGTCATTAAAAGTTACAGTTTTATTTATACAGAGTTTTTTTATGCCTCTGACATCTTGATGCAGGACACATATAATGATTGTGTTGGCCATCAGTAAATCCGTCCATAGGATGGTCTAGCGCAGGGATTGACCTTTACTGTTGGGAGGGGACGGTCCACAGGACTGGCTACCTTCAAAGCCCACTTGTCTGATACTGAATATGCATGTACTGGTCCTGATAATCAAAAAACACCAATTTGCATTATCCCATAGTGCATACAATAGCATAAAAATCCAAATGATTATCAAAATTGAATTTTGGCAAATAATAAAGCACATATAAATATTTTCAATGTATAATATAACATATTTCGCTTAGAATATTATAAACCATTGTTGCTTAAATAAAGATCTAATATAGAATACTTTAACTTGACTTAAATTTGACACTATGATTTTTTGTGTGCTGAGCAATCAATAAGCAATTAGAGCAATTTAAGTATTTATCGATATTTGATAGGGCTTTCCATTTCTTTTTGTTTTGCAATAATTCCTAAAATGTGAAATCTTGACTTGAATTTTGCTTACTTTGATTGTGTGTTTTTTTAAAATAGGGTTACAATTTAAAACTGCCTTTTGTAGAAAAAATAATTGCTGAGTTGAAAAGTTGTTCATCAACTATTATTGTGTCTGGAGAAATACTAATGATATCCAATTTTAGTCAAATAATGGCCTAATGACGCATATAAGCCAACCTCACTTTGGCCTTGACATAGTTTGTACTTAAAATATTAGAAATGGGTCATCCTACACGAGCAATAAGCCTGTGTGGGCAGTGAGCACAGCATCTTGTTTTCAAGGAAAATAAAAATATGCCTAATGTGTATTTTGTGCTCTAATATATAAACTAAATAGTACATGTACAAACACATTACTGGGATTATACATATAAATTACAAAATAGCCTATGCCTTCCAACACAGCTTGTCAGGGCATAATATATAATAATACAGTAAATATATAAATGAAATGTCGCTATTTAATTTGAAACATGTTTTGAAATCCAAACAGTATTGTTATTTTTAAACTGCAGTTCGAAAAGCTGTGACGTTATAGTATCCAAGCCAGGCGTGAGACCAGTCCATTGCCTACTTGAAGTTTAAACAACAGAAAGGTAAGTATTTAAACCCTGTAGATTATTTTTCATGGCTTTGTGTAATATGACGCATGTTGCATTTAGCTACAAAACTGTGTTTTTGAGCAAGCAATCAATTTTATTCGCCTACAACTCTTATAAAAAAAAAAAATAAATTGATATCAAAACTTAACAATTAGTCACGTTAAGCAGTTTGATCTGTAATAATTGATAAAATCCTGTCCGTATATCAATCCTCGAGCCATATTTACTGTGTTGCAACAAATAAGAGCACAGCAAATATGAGTGCAAGAAAATGGGAAGCTGTCTTAATAAAGATAACTAACAATAAAGAGCTTGAAACTAGATTTTTAGCTCTTGTTACATTGTTCAGAAAGTCGATAATGTGAATGTAAAGAAATAGTTTTTCCTGTTCTAATTCATAGCGATAAAACCTGTAGGCATTTTTAAAAGACAGTGCTAGTAGCATTGTAAACATATCTGGTTTATTAAAGTATGTACATTTGATCTTTCCTATCAGTTATTTGCAAAATAATCAGATTAAAATGACAATAAAACTTGAAAGCAGACATGAAAGCATTGAATGACAAAAAAAGTGCTTCCATAAGCAATAAATAAACAAGTACTGATGTAGATTTCTTCCATCGTTTATTAGGGTTATGTACTTTAAACCAACTGTCAATTTAACTTGTATGTTCAGATGAAAACTAATCGTTGCTTTAAAACAAGCTTATTGTTCATTTGAAAGCAATGATTGTTCTGAACTTTTATTCAACTTTAAATTGAAATATGTTTATTTACTTTATTTGGTTAATTTTATTTATGTCACTGTATCTGATGAAAAACTCTACCCAATCTAAGGTAGCGTTCCCCTCTCATCATTCTGTTTATACAAGAAATGCAGTTATAAAGTAAGTACTCAATTCTAATTTGATAATCACTTTAAAAAAGATAATAAAATCACTGGCATAACACTTCCTGAAATACTAGATTGTTGTTTGATACTAACTTAGTTTTAAGAATTAAGGGTTATACTAAATTGACCTAAAATGCTCTGTAGGTGTAGTATATGCTACTAGTAATTCTTATCTACTGGTTTCATTTACTGCCCTTTTGGGGGATCTTTCAACTTGCTTTCTTTATGAAATACATGAAATTACATTGTTATATTTGTCAATGCTTAAAGAAACATTACTACTCAAAATGAAGGAAAATTTTGTTCAATATTTCGTAAAATAAAGCTAAACAATTAAAAATCATTGTATCTTATGGAAATTGCCAAAATTTCAACGCCAGACGTGGTCTGATAAAATAGATGTTTGTAGATACAAAATGCGCGTTTTTATTCTTGTTTTACATATTTAATTCGATTTAATAACATGGAATTAATTGTGTCACAAATAAATAAAAACGAGCATTTTGTATCTACAAAATATATGTTATCATACCACATCCAGCATTGAAATTGTGGCTATTGCTATAAGGAACACTGATTTTTAAGGTGTTTACTTTATTTTACGAAATACTTTACAAAATTTTCATTGACTTTGAGCGTTATAGAGGCTTTAATTGGTGGCTCCCAAAGTGATAACCCATGACAATGCAGGCTCTAGTGGCTTGAGTGTTTGTACACACACTCTACATGCAAGTCACTACACAGTACACACTATGCAAGTCAGTACACACTATGCAAGTCACTACACAGTACTCACTATGCAAGTCAGTACACACTATGCAAGTCACTACACAGTACTCACTATGCAACAAGCCAGTACACACAATAAAAGTCACTACACAGTGCACACTATGCAAGCTAGTACACACTATGCAAGTCACTACACAGTACACACTATGCAAGCTAGTACACACTATGCAAGTCACTACACAGTACTCACTATGCAACAAGCCAGTACACACTATACAAGTCACTACACAGTACACACTATGCAAGCCATTACATACCATGCAAGTCACTACACAGTACTCACTATGCAAGCTATTACAGCATAATTAATTAATTTGACATGAGATCTATACAGTTTTCAAGCTCTTCATTAAGTTCATGAGTATAATTTGTATTTTTTATGTGTTTTGGTAATAAATTTTTTAATCTTCAGGACAAGTTTGCTTTATACACTGATGTCGGAGCTTGGAGAAATTCACTTGACTACATTACCCAGCTCAGGCAGTCTGCAATACTCAAAGAAGTGAGGACTCTGAGATAAATAATTTGTACGGATCATGGTGATAAAACAACATGCATCATAGATAGCTAAATCAGGGCTTTTTCCTTCTGTGAGAATGGGCGTTTTTCACAAATTTGAGAAATTGGCGACTCAAATTTCACAATTTCAAGAAGTTTGTGACTCAAATTTTCAAAACTTAAGAAAGTTCACGACTCATTATTTCACAATTTTGAACAGTTTTTGACTCATTTTTTCACAATTTTGAACTGTTCGCGACTCTTTTTGTCACAAAAGGAGGGTTGGGGCCAAGGCCGCTCCACAAAAATAGGAAAAAAAGCCCTGTGAATGAGTACTTTGTATTAAGTAGTGTGTTAATTTTTGAAGGCATTATGAATACTATTGTGTGAAAATCTGTCATAGCCTAGGACTATAATAACTATATTTAATAAAACTGGTCCAAGGAATTTTGAATCAAACTATATACTTTTGGTAACAAAATCAAACATGTTACCACTGAGACAATCAAAAATTATAACTGAAAGCTATATTTTAAGGATATGTGAGTAATGATAATACATGTTTTGACATTATTGGAGTTTTCAGACATAAGTGGAATGTAGGGCACCTGTGTCATTTGGACATATTTCTGTTTGAATCTGTGACAATTTTTTGGATATTTGTCATTTTGTTATGTAGACAATTCTCTTTGAACATTGTGGCATGCGTAAAAAAGTTTTTTCTAATGTTTATAAGGTATTGAGCTTTTCAAAGAATGAATTTGTCTGTGCCATGTATATTGTTGGCTAAGGGATTAAATTTGTCTTTAAAGGGATCTTTTCACGCTTTGGTAAATTGACAAAATTGAAAAAAGTTGTTTCAGATTCGCAAATTTTCGTTTTAGTTATGATATTTGTGAGGAAACAGTAATACTGAACATTTACCATGGTCTAATATAGCCATTATATGCATCTTTTGACGATTTTAAAACCTAAAAATTATAAAGCGTTGCAACGCGAAACGATTGAATAATTTGGAGAGTTCTGTTTTTGTCGTTAAATTTTGTGAAACTACGAAGATTGCTTATATAAGGTATAAAATACGTCAAGTATGTGTACTCGGCGGAATAGCTAAGTAGGCTAATGCGTTTTTACTTCAAGACTCTGGCAGGACTTCAGGGGTCACTGGTTCGAAACCTGCTCCGGGCCATGTTCTTTTCCTTTTTTTAATTTTATTCTTGATTTTTTACTGGAGCTTTTACGATCCAATGTTTACATTTATCAATATGAAGCATTTAATGAATAAGTTAAAAAATGCCAAAATCTGTGAAAAGGCCCCTTTAAAGTGGGGTTCATAAAAACTTTTATCTGCAATATGTGCCAGTTATCCACTAAAATTGAACAGGATGGGTAACTACACCGCATTGCATTGCTGCGTGTCCCTATTTGAATGCTACACTGTCCTCAGTTTGACTTTTCACTGTCCTAATTAAATAAGATATTACTTTTTAACCAGGTTTTTAACCAGGTTTTCCGAAGGAAAAATTAACCAGGTTTTCCGAAGGAAAAAACTGGTTATTAGATTGGCGAATGCGGGCGGGCTGGCTGGCTGGCTGACGTGCTGGCTGGCTGGCGGGCGGGCGGAACAAGCTTGTCCGGGCCATAACTATGTCGTTCATTGTCAGATTTTAAAATCATTTGGCACATGTGTTCACCATCATTGGACGGTGTGTCGCGCGAAATAATTACGTCGATATCTCCAAGGTCAAGGTCACACTTTGAGTTCAAAGGTCAAAAATGGCCATAAATGAGCTTGTCCTGGCCATAACTATGTCATTCATTGAGATTTTAAAATCATTTGGCACATTTGTTCACCATCATGGGACGGTGTGTCGCACGAAAGAATCACGTCAATATCTCCAATGTCAAGGTCGCCACGACTAAAAATAGATTTTTTTTTAAAACAAACTTACAAAGGGGGTTAGTTTTGTTTGTTCATTTCAAAAGTTCAGTTTGAGTTTTCTCCCTTTATCAAATTTTTTTTTCACAATGAAAACCTGGTTTTGTGACAATTTTGTCCCTTGTTATAATAATATTATACAGTTCTTGATGACTGCAGTGTCCACGACTAAGATGTTGAACCAGATGGCCTACATCCAGAACTGACGCATGGAGTTCAGAACTACATGGATAAAGGTATTCTTTTCTGTAAAACCTTTTGAAAAAAAAGATTTCATGTACCTCAGGCTAGTTCAGTTTATAGGGAATTTGTCCATAAACCCCACATTCAAAGGTTAGATTCAAATAAAGAAGGAATTTATACATATGGAGGTGCAAAACAGCATGGAGCAAGATATTCTTTGGTGTGAAACATGTTGAAAAAAAAAAGGTTTACATATACATCCAGCTAGTTCTATTATTTTGGAACTGGTTGATCAACCTCACATGCACAAGTTGGATGACAGTGACAGTCACAATGTTTACATTTTAAAATTAATGTATGTGGCTAAATCTGTTTTCTTATGTCATGTTGTTACATGTACAGTGATGAGTCTGCATCGGTTACCTTCTAGGCAGCTACGTTCGATTCGGCTTAAAGTCACCATAGTTAGCCCAGACAGCCCTCCGGCACTTTGTCAGAGGACAGATCATCTGAGATGTGATTGAGAGTCATGAGGTAACTGCTGTGCCAATATTTGGCTCGGATCTGACAAACCGCAAAAAGTTTGCCTTTTAAAGAGTGTGGCATATCATTCCAACAAGGTACATTTTATAACAAAATGATTAAATACTTGTTATATATACATGTGTCACTGTGAGACCATTATTTAGTTTAGCTGTTCGTAATGTTATTATATTTTAATAAGAGTGAATTGAAACCTAAAATTTTTGTATTGTATTTTCACCTATATGGAACATGTGTTAGTAAATGTTTTTAATGTTTCTTATGATTCGAGACAAATAGTGTAAGCATTTTTTGTTTTGATAATATATTAATTGTAATGAGTTAAATATTTTAGAAAAATATGTACAGTACTATATGCGTAAATGCATATACTTCACATTTCTTATTTTATCCGAGGAAGAACTTGTCCAAAACACTCAAATGTTGAGTTTGTAAATATGTTTTGACATTTTTGGTGGTCAGTAGTTATTGCTATTTTAGATTCTCGTCTTGTAGTTAGTTCATGTACTGTAATAAGGTATTGATAAGAAAAGTTTATTGGTTTGGTTTAAAAATGTATGAAGCGTTTAGATGATTAATTACTTCAATGTATAACTGTCATGGACTTTATAACTGGCGATTTATTTTAAATAAAAATTAATGTTGGATTGATTGTGGCTTCAAGTCACAGAAGACATCTCAGATACAGATCATTCCTGGAGTTCAAACATCACATTAAATTATTTCATTTTTCATATGTTAATGTTTGGACTAACAATAGCAAATAAGCAAGCATATACACGTATATATATATCCAGTTCAAACTGTGTTTGATTTCAGTTAAAAGTGCGGTGTAAAATATTCATATTGTATAAACCATAAACTTAAACATAACAATTACAGATGTGCATAGCCCCATCACCTTTGTCCAGCCACACCCACCCAAAATTGCCTTTACTATAATTTCTTCATTTCTACACCGATTCACTTCAAATTGATATTGAACTTCTCTTATGACAATACAGTCAATCTCAACTATGCATGGCCCCATTACCAACCCTGGGTCGCCCCGCCCACATAGACCACACCCACCCAAAATTGCCTTTTACTATAATTTCTTCATTTCTACACCGATTCACTTCAAATTGATACTGAACCTCTCTTATGACAATACGGTCAATCTCAACTATGCATGGCCCCATTACCAACCCTGGGGCCCCGCCCACATAGACCACACCCGCCCAAAATTGCCTTTTACTATAATTTCTTCATTTCTACACCGATTCACTTCAAATTGATACTGAACTTCTCTTATGACAATACGGTCAATCTCAACTATGCATGGCACCATTACCAACCCTGGGGCGCCCTGCCCACATATGTCACACCCACCCAAAATTGCCTTTTACTATAACTTCTTCATTTCTACACCAATTCACTTCTAATTGATGATGAACTTCTCTTATGACAATACGGTCAATCTCAGCTATGCATGGCCCCATTACCAACCCTGGGGCACATCTAGGTCAAACATTCGGCGTGGGGATACGCGTCGGCCTCTGCCGCGCCATTTCTAGTTGATTATAGTAAATGTAGTTAACAGAAATAATTGTAAACAATATTGCTGTTACTGGAAAAATCCTTATAGTGTAAGCAAACACACCTTTCCATATGGAGAGGAAATCCAGGTTCAAATCCTGGTGGGGATCCCATATAAGCAGCAACTTACATAATGCGCATATAAATTATACAAATAATAGTATATGTTGTCATAGTGTGTGATATTTAATATTCATATTAAAATAGTTATTAATTTTTTGACATTTTCTCTATCACACACACACACATACGCAATATACGCTGGCAGTGACATATTATGTATTTTTACTTTATGTGATTTATCATTAGGACACCATCATTAGCTTTACGCTTCAAAAAAGGCCCATCACTTTCTCCTGGCAATTAATTATAATTATTACCCTTTTTTAATTTAAAAAGAAAAGGGTTTGTTTTCAACGAGTGTGCATCTTTTTTCAACTACAGAATCTTATGTTCATATATTCAGTGTCTTAATATAAGGCAAATACTGAAATAAAATGAATATTTCATGCAGTATTTGTGTCAGTTTTCATGTGCAGTGCTCATGGAAAGTGCAGGGAGAGGATCTTGCTGGAACAGGTGCTCACCCTTCAGTTGGCTCGATTGGTAGCGCCCAAGTCACTGCCAGCGCCCATGAAAAGGCCAGATGCCCTGGAGATGGGAACCACTGACACATGATCAGTTCCCCATCTAGAGCAGCACTAAAGGCGACCTCCTTAAAGCCTACTTTCTGGAATACATCTGTGTGCAGAGCTTGTATATCAAGTTGAAGACTTACAATTCATCTCATTGACAGTGATACAACATTTAAACAAAACCGTTTTATGACTGAAAAATCTAAATAAAAACAAAATATGTTGTTGCCTTATACCAGTGTCATGGCACACTGGTCGCTTTACTATATGCTGCAATTAATTGCTTCTTTTCAAGGATGAGGCTTTGTTGACTGCTTTAATAAATATATAATGTAAAATTACCTGCTCAACTATGAAATTATATGAATCAAATATTGTGTACAACTACTGCTTGCCTCATTAAAAAAACACAATATGAAGCTTCATTACTAAATGTGTCCGCAAAATTTTATTCCCGATTCTGATCAGTGACTCCTTTGTGTAGCTTATGTTTAACGACTGTTCAGTTTAGTTGCTTTTTTGACCAAGTTAGTTATTTATCAAATACAGTGTACTTTTCTAATCATTTTGCTCTATGTTGTATAAAGTTACTGTTCAAAATGAATCAGATATCTAAGATGAGCATTGTCTAATCTTTTTTAATTAAAATCACTTGTCATAAATATAACTTCCTGGGCTAGTTTTCAAAATTGCATATGTATTGCGCAAAATGTTTGTTCATTTGAATTCAAGTGTTTCAACAGTCAATAAATTAATATTAAATAAAAACAGTTTTAGTTGAATAATAATTGATGTTTTGGCTATTCGGTCTTTTTTACACTTACACAGTATTTCTATACAATTGCGGATAGAATTGAATTACAGATTGATATTATTTGACTATTTGACAATTTGCATTCTACTGATTAATATACACAATCGAATAATTAACATGTATCTGAAAATCAAGAATAAATACAGTAACTAATTGTTATGAGTTATTACGGATTAAGTTCATATTGTATATTAATCTACATATATATCTTGTATAGTTGGTTGCTCATTCGATGATGCAGCCTGTCAAGTTTATAAATGAAGGTCACTCGCTGAATGCCAGATATATCCAAATCTTTCATTTACATTTAATTGATTGTATGTCTTTAATATAATTAACGGGTACTTCAAATATACAAATGTTTTAAAATAGGTATTGTAAGGAAAAAATAATCATAAGGTCCGTTTTGCGATAGACGTCTGCAGTCGAACATGAATTTTGCTATTATAATAACCGTGTAAATAAAAACTATACGCAACTACAGTGCCTTTAACGATAATCGATTTTTATGCCCCCGAAGGAGGGCATATAGTGATCGGACAGTCCGTCCGTCTGTCCTTCCGTCACACTTTGCGTTAAGGTTTCTCAAAATGCTCATAACTTCTATGTCCCTTGAGATATAACCTTCATAATTGGTATGCATGTGTATGTGGACAAGGCTTTTCCATACGCACAAACATGTTGACCCCTGTGACCTTGACGTTCAACCTAGGGTCCGCATTTGGGTTTCGAAATCTACGTTTAGGTTTCGAAAAATGCTCATTACGTCTATGTCCCTTGAGATATAACCTTCATATTTGCTATGCATGTGAATATGGACAAGGCACCATATGCACACAAACTTTGATCCCTGTGACCTTGACCTTGAACTTAGGGTCCGCGTTAAGGTTTCGAAATCTGCGTTTATTTTTCGAATTATGCTCATAACTTCTATGTCCCTTGAGATATAACCTTCATATTTGGTATGCATGTGTATATGGACAAGACCTTTCCATACGCACACAAATTTTGACCCCTGTGACCTTGACCTTGAACTTAGGGTCCGCGTTTAAGTTTCAAAATCTGCGTTTATGTTTCGAACAAAGCTCATAACTTCTATCAAGCGTTTATAGGGGGCATAAGTTATCCTATGGTGACAGCTCTTGTTTTCTATATAAATATATATATATATATATATATATATATATATATATATATATATATATATATATATATATATATATATATATATATATATATATATATATATATATATATATATATTATTCAAAACGATGCACTACTGCAAATGATGTTCTATGCACTCGAAGTGTCACATTAACAATCCTTTACAATTATGAAGTTAAATATTTCTTTTATAAAATCGTACCCTATGTGATAAGCAATCATTTTATAAATACTTCAAAAGCTTAAGTAAAAATTAACGAACACCTATTCTCATTGATCAGCTATCGCGTGTGCATCTAATAGCTATTGCATGCGCACGTTATCACTCTTACGTGCACACTTAATAGTAGCTATCGCATGCGCACGTATTAGCTATATCATTCTAACACAGTAACTGTAGCGTGCGCTCATAATTTTATTGCGAACATGATCAACACTATCGCCCGCGTATGTAATACTATCAAGAGCGCACGTTATAATAGTGTAACGCACATAATAACTTAAGTGTGTGCACGTGATAACTATCGCGGACTCGCGTATTTACTATCACTTATGAAATAGCTCTCTTAATATCGCTGAACCATTATATCCCAGTTTCAGCATATCGGTCTTTGCATGGCGCACTCACGACCTCCAAGATATACACAGAACGCAAAGGTGCTCGTTATGCAGTCGCCGGCAACGTTTGGCGCAGCGACTAGGCATAGGCGCCATGTCGCCGCGATTACTTTGACCTTATTTCAAATAGGGTCGCCGTTCAAATGCATTGAATATGACTTTTGCAAGAGGCTATGAAGAGAGTGCGTATGAAACGCCGTAGAAACACATCTTTGGCATCGTTATCTCTACAGGCGCTGTATAGACGCGCTAGAAAACGTTTAGGGTCGGAGCCATCGGCGTGTTGTGTTGGCGTCCTTCAAATTTGCTTATACACCTATAAGATGTCAGAAAGCAGCCACCAAACCAACATACATAAGGATATAGCGTCTGTTAAAAGCTTGCTTATCAACATTGCAATGCAAATGTATATTTACATGTTTTAACTTAAGACATATTTTAAATACATGTAGACATGTCGACCTATAATACGCTGTCATTAGTGACAGGTCACACTGTCCTCAGTTATGGATCACACTGTCCTCAGTGATGGGTCACACTGTTTTCGATGGTCGGTTGCCAAAAAATAAAAATAAGCTTTGTTTTGGATCCTGCGTCCCTTTTCACAAACATTTAGAGTCTGAATCCGATACTAAAATACGAGTTACTAAACTGTGAGACATCTTCAGCTAGAAAATTGTTTTACTCTACCTGGTCATCTAAGTGTTGTCAACACTGTGATTGATTTGATGTTTTTGACAATAATATAATTGTATATACGCTATATTATTCTTTTGAGTCTTAAATGAAAAATCTGTATATTTTTGAAAATAATGAAGTTGTGAAATAGTACGTGATTTTAAATCATATTGCGCTCATATAGTGCAATCTATGCGGAAAAAGTACGGCGTCTGCGCAAGGCTGCCCCAGTGGTATTCGTCACCGCTGTTAGTTTAAAAAACTCATAGCAAGCAGATTACATCACGACTCTTGTCAATTTGTATATGCATTTAATAGCGGTGGGTAATATTATTGCGCACGTTATCACTCTTGTGTGCACATGTAATAGCTATCGCATGCGCACGTAATAGCTATATCGGTCTCACATAGTAACTAAAGCGTGCGCTCGTAATTTTATTGCGAACATCATTAATACTATCGCCTGCGTATGTATTACACACACTATGTAAGTCATGAAATTTGCATACACACTAGGCAAGTCACTACACTGTCATACAAACTATGCAAGTCACTACACTGGCATAACGAACTAAGATAGTTACTTCATTGGCATACAAACTATGCAAGTCACTACAAGTCACTACAGTGGCACACACACTATGTAAGTCATGAAATTGGCATACACACTAGGCGAGTCAATACACTGGCATAAAACTTTGGAAGTTACTACATTGGCATACAAACTATGCAAGTCACTACAGTGGCATATACACTATGTAAGTCATAAAATTGGCATACAAACTAGGCGAGTCACTACATTGGCATAACAAACTAACTAATGGCATAAAACTTTGGAAGTTAGTACATTGGCATAAAACTATGCAAATCACTACAGTGGCACACACACTATGTAAGTCATGAAATTGGCATGCAATGATACACACTAGGCATGCCACTTCACTGACATAAAACTTTGGAAGGTACTACATTTGCATAACACTATACAAGTCACTACAGTGGCAAAAACACAATGTAAGTCATGAAATAGGCATACACATTAGGCGAGTCACTACACTGGCATACACACTAAGTTAGTTACATTTTCATACAAACTATGCAAGTCACTACCGTGGCACACACACTATGTAAGTCATGAATTTGGCATGCAGTAATACACACTAGGCAAGTCACTACACTGGCATAAAACCTTGGAAGGTACTGCATTTGCATAACACTATATCAGTCACTAGAGTGGCACACACACAATGTAAGTCATGAAATTGGCATACACATTAGGAGAGTCACTACACTGGCATACACACTCACTAAGTTAGTTACTACATTTTCATACAAACTATGTCACTACAGTGGCACACACACAATGTAAGTCATGAAATTGGCATGCAGTGATGCAAACTAGGAAAGTCACTACACTGGCATAAAACTATGAAAGTTACTACATTGGCATACATACTATGCAAGTTACTACAGTGGCACATACACTATGTAAGTCATAAAATTGGCATACACACTTGGCAAGTCACTACATTGGCATACAAACTAAATAGGTTACTTCATTGACATGCAATTGGCATACACACAAGGCAAGTCACTACACTGGCATAAAACTTTGGAAGTTACTACATTGGCATACAAACTATGCAAATCACTACAGTGGCACACACACTATGTAAGTCATGAAATTGGCATACACACTAGACAAGTCACAACACTGGCATACAACTTTGGAATTTACTACATTGGGGTATGTATGTACGCAAACTTTTTGGCAGCAGTATAGTGAAGTTCTCTTTTTGTCAGTAAATCTAAGTACGTTTCATATTCTAGTGATGTGTTGAGTACCCTATACATATCTAAAACTGAACTATTATTCATATTGTCAAACCATTCTTGTTTAAATGTTTCTATAATTCTACATTTAAATTCACATAAAAACGAATTTGTACTAATCGTATTTACATTTTCGAATGTATTAGAAAATCAATAATCATTTAACAACTTTTTTGTACATTAGATACCCATTTTGTAAACCGTTTATTACAAACATTGATTGCTTGGTTATACACAGTTTGCATGATCATATGTTTACTATTAACAACTTTAAGCCAATATTTTATAATACGAACATATATATTTACATACAGTGGGTGTCTACCTAATTATCCATACAGCGTGGTATGACATGTGTTGATTTTAACATTTAACAACATTTTGCAAAATTTTAATTGAATGCTTCGGTTTGTTTAAGCTGACAGAACGACTTATCGGGCGATCTGCTATGCAGCTTTTTACAACGTGAATTACAATAAAAAAATGTCTTCACACGCATTTTAATGATTTAAACTATTACGGTAAATAATTTGAAATTCAGTGAACAGTAATAAGACACGAAGCATGGTTATATCGTTTGATACGTATGTCGATTGAATAAAAAAATAATCTATATAAAAACGCGTTTACCATTGATTCATAATAAGAACAGGAGTCCGCCTTATATCGGTAGACCGCTGTATGCGATGGACATCAACTTCTCAAACAGAACGTCATGGAGACGATTTAGTATTGCTTTGTTTGTGATGTCCATGGCTCTCAAACATACACCGGAATAACACGATATTACACGCAATGATTATGAGGGATGGAATACCCTTTTTCCCGATCTTTCATTCATGGCCATTCTCCTGCTTAAGATTTCATTTTAAAATAAAGATCGCAACTATGTTAATAGTAACAATGAAAACACTTTTTGGGAAATAATTTGTGTCTACATGGTCACCATAAACTAAAATTCTATGTCCAGACATACATACAATTATTTAAGTACAACAGTTCACAAAGCAAAATAAAAATGTTGCTAAAATATGTGAAAATAACCATACATTTTGAATAAAATCTATGCTCATTCATTTTCGTTCTAAAATCGAAATTCAATGTTCATTATAAACACATATTTTACTCAAATTGTTTTGTAAAATTTACAGATTTGTGCTGAGAAGTTTGCAAATTACTGTTATCTTATGAAAACCTTTATACATAATTGAGTTGCGCATGACAAGTTACAACACATAGTATAAGGATAGGCATCAAACAACTGCAAATTAAAAGATCTCTGATCGGGGTGTAGTAGTTTCATATTGTGTTGCCAAAATGATCGTTAAATAACTAAACGTTGGATTAAAGAAACAAACACGTTAAGATTAATGAAAGAACGTGACTATTTATCCAGTAAATTCAATTACACATTTTAATTATTGTGATTTTTTTAATAAATATTTTGGCCAGATTGTACCAGTCTACTTGTACGCAATTATGCAAAGATAATGTTAAAAAGCAAAATAAAAACACGTTGTGTACGGTTAATCAAATATAACATATACATGTACTGCTGATTGTGTACCAAGGTTCTTTCTGAACGTTTTTCACATTATATAGTTATTTTTATGCTTTGCAATTTATTTTCACGTACGTACATTAACGTAATTGAACAGTTTAGAGATTTCAGCCCTCTTTATTAAGGGTACTTCGAACCCCGATTTTGCCCCAAAATCCGATTTTTAATAGGTGTATAAAATAATATATAATGCATCGAAAGGATTATCAATATATGATGTACATCAAATGTTTTATTAATTAAAGTATTTTAAGAAGAACATTTAGTTGCGAAAAAAAACAATTGAAGAAAATGAGGCTCTTTGGATCTGCAGTCAAATGCGTAACCGCTTGGCTTAATTGCTAATAAGTATGACTGTATACATGTATGAGCTTTAGTCAAGTACATTAAGTTAGGTTGTATAAGATTTGATAATTTTCTTTCAAACAAAAAATAATACACGTTTATTAACATCCTGGCATCACCCGTTATCCATATCAACTTATGGATTACCGTTTCCGCTTAATGGTTTATTTCATCGCCCAGGTTATTGGAGTTGAACAACGTACGATGACGTTTTATTATTCGAAATTACAAAAATATCAATGACTTTTTAGGATTCGGAAAGTTCTGACTAAAATAAAAATATCAACCAAATGTCATCGTGTATCAATAATCCTTAATGCAACTTATCTTTTAAAGTTGTGTTATACGTTAATATAAAAATGCGTGTTGTCTTTTTTTATTATTATTACTGTCGTTTTTGACGTTTTCACATTCTTGAACGCAGTACATTGACATAATATTTTATATTTTACTGGGGTATTTGGTAAAGAGATCTAACTTTGCCAATGTACTCCAATGTATTTTGACAGTCTAAATGCCTAAAACTTGATGACGCTTCGATGTTAAAAGAAATATTTGGATAATTGCAAAGGAATGGTTGACATTTAGATATGAAGCATCTGAAAAAAATGTGGACGGCTCATTAGGAAATGGTAGGCGAGGTATAAAACCCGGAAATATCCGGAAAACCCGGAAATCTTTAAGGTTAACCACGGAAAATGTAAAAAAAGGTTATTATTCGTCCGATATGAATAATAATGGTACCGTTGGAAAGAAGAACCTCAAAAGTTTCTTACAATTTAAAAATAGTGTATGGCTGGGTCAGAAGAGTTAGCCTGTAAATCGCGGTCAAAGTCGGCCTATTGTGAGGGTGTTTTTTTACACACCAAAATGCCTAAAGGAAAACCCGGAAAAGGTAAAAGTGGTTATACAAACATTATTATAAATTTCGATATTAATAAAATGCTACCGTTGTAAAGAAGATCATATGAGGTTTCTAAGGATGTAAAAAATAGTGTTTGTCGGTATAATATTAGGGCGGCCAAAGTCGGCCTATTGATATGATTTTTTACACAAAACAATGTATTGAGGAAAACCCGGGAAGATAAAGGGGTTATACAAGCAACATTTTTTCCAACCGACCATACATTATTTGGGACCGTTGTAATGGTATTCCTCCATCGTTTCTAAATATGTAAAAATATATTGTGAGAATAGCATATTATTACTGCTAATTGCGACCGAAGTTGGTGTATATTTTTATATTCATTACAATGACAAACTGTGTTTCCAGTAAAATCCGGATATGATAAAAGTGACTATACAAGCATTATTCATTCGATATAATTGTAAATGGGGATCCTCTTAGAATCTAAAATATGCAACATATATATATTATATATATATAGTCGTGATCAGAGCTAGACTTGTATTGTAGTAATGACTGTTTCATACAAAAAATCATATTTAAGTATTCGGATCGGAACGGTTTGACACCAAGCTGTATATCTACTAATTATACTTCATGGAATATCGAGATTTTGAACAAGTGCGTGTATAAATGGCTTTGTTTGCCTGATCAATCTAATAAGTATTGCTTGAAACTCATAGCGTCCAGTAGTTATATTTTGAGATAATTGTAAGTAGTGAGTTGTCTGGGAAAATGTGTGTGTACATGTAGTGACAAACTAGTGTGTATAAATGTAGTGATTCACCCGGTGTTTTTTTTTCAGAAGCGTGTATGTAGTGGGTAACATGGTAAAATATAAGTTTGATAAAATACATTAAATTGAAATAATAAAATCATCGTTCAGTAAAGCAGCCCATTTGACATAATTTTTCGAAATATTAAATCGCTGGCATAGCTAGATCTAGTGGTAGTGGGTTTCCGGGAGAAAATGTAGTGTAGTGACTTTGCACCATTTGCACGTGTGTGTGTGTGTGTGTGTGTGTGTGTGTGTGTGTGTGTGTGTGTGTGTGTGTGTGTGTGTGTGTGTGTGTGTGTGTGTGTGTGTGTGTGTGTGTGTGTGTGTGTGTGTGTGTGTGTGTGTGTGTGTGTGTGTGTGTGTGTGTGTGTGTGTGTGTGTGTGTGTGTGTGTGTGTGTGTGTGTGTGTGTGTGTGTGTGTGTGTGTGTGTGTGTGTGTGTGTGTGTGGTGTGTGTGTGTGTGTGTGTGTGTGTGTGTGTGTGTGTGTGTGTGTGTGTGTGTGTGTGTGTGTGTGTGTGTGTGTGTGTGTGTGTGTGTGTGTGTGTGTGTGTGTGTGTGTGTGTGTGTGTGTGTGTGTGTGTGTGTATTATGCATTCGGTCGATAGGGCGATAAGGGGTTTGTTAACGGTAGCTTTTCAAGGGTTATTTGAACTACCAACAGCTGCCGCTTTACATCCTGTGCGCGTCTTTTTTCGCTTTGCAAAGGCTCAACTTTGAAACTAGTTAACAATTCAACGGATAATGGTGTTTCGTTAAGGAGTGTTGCGACGGATTTATATACCTAGGATAGTTCACCGGTAATTTGCTATCCAGCGAATATTTGTGATGATATACTTATTGTTTTCATGTACATTGCGGATTTTTTTAAAGTGTTCAATGTTTACTTTTGTGAAAATTCAATATAATCACTGAACAAAAAATTGGCTAGCGTATATTTGGTATTTTATAGGATTTATTACACTAGTTTTTATGGAATGAAAGCAAATATAACAAGTAAAATGCATTACATTACATACATGTTCAGAAATCGTGCCTTCATTAATACTATACAACCGATACAAAATTGATGAAAATCTTCGTATTAAGTCACTTGTTGGAGTTTAACAATTTTATAAATAATACAATTTTGCAAGGCTTATTAAATGTACGTCTTAACTGCTCTTATTATAATATAATTTTAAACCATATAGATCGTTATGGGGATAAAAATTTAAAACGTGTCATGTCTCTTCCTACAAGTAAAACAAAATACCAAAGCGTTGCAAACTTAAGTCAAATCCTGACCAAAAAGAGTTGTCCCCTATGTCAATGTTAGAGACTTTTGAACCGTCTATTACTGTCGATAACAAGTTTTTATCACGTTGTTTAAATAATGATTTCTAATGTGTTAACCTACCGATTTCTGACAAATAAGAATTTCCCCCTATTACGACCGATATTTATTTAGGGACTATAGTAGTGTCTGTTTCCCTGATGTTAGATACAATTTGTTTTAAAAACCAAGTGTTTTTGTCCGTGTACGGACTTATGTTATGTTTGATGCCTAGTGCTGTCTAGAACAATTACTTATTATTTGACGTTTACATGAATATTTGTGCGCGTCAGGTGACCTTGGTGTAAAAACTTCTGTAAAACTATGTTTGATCGCTTATTTCTGACGGTTTGCACATACCCATTTTCGAAACAAGATTTTAACCCGTGATGACCTATACTACTGACCAGTTGATATGTCGTCTTTTTTACAAACGCATACATAGCAGGTAGTCGAGTATCATCAGTTTTATAATGCACGTTTCTGTCGTACCTTTATGTATGTACCTTTATTGAAAAACAAACCGTGGTAGTGCCTGATAATCTGGCTTGATGACATGACGTCTAGTCAATATCCGTTCACTTAAGCTACAAAACGCTATGTTTATCGTTATATCTGACTGTTTTCATGTATTGAAGCCTTTTTCTCGTAAACCGTTTTGTTTGAGAGTGTAAATAGTGTTTAACATACTGAATAGGTGACATGTCGTCTTAATAATTCACGCGGACTGCACAGATGATACGATTAAAGAACTAATCGGTATTTAAGTCATATTTTTTTACTTAAAATATGTACGAACGTTACTTGTTGTCCACAACCAAATGTGTTGTCATATTTCTGCCTGCAGATTAAAAAATTCTGCTACGTCTGTTCAATCAGATATGGAGAACTGTTAACCTTGCTAGTTATGGTAAGTCTGCTAACTTCACATACTTTGATGAACGAGGTACGATTGCTAAACACATGCGTTTGATATCATTTGAGATATTGTTATCTGTTTAATGTTCCAATCATATTTCAGATGGCATAAACATTGAGTAGAATGCACCATGATATCACAAATGCTGAGGATATTGAAATAGTTCATTGAAGATTTTTAAAACGAATACTTGGTGTCAAAATGAGTACTGCTTTTTCAGCAGTAAACGGGGAACTAGGACGATAGCCGTTATATACGAATCACTATGTACGAATTATAAAATATTCTAAATATTTAATATTGTTTAACACATTTATTGTATACTATAAAGTACACTATTTTATATGAGAAACGGTCGTGAAAATATAATACGATGCAAAAATTGGATAACGTAAGTAGAGGACTTGCTTTAAAATCATGGTTTTGTAGACATTTGGATGTATCCAGAGTCAGTGAAATCAAATGTATTTATTCATTAATTTAAAACTTGACTTATCTATATATATATATAGGTTTTTGGCGAAACAACTAATTGTATATCCTCATTATACCGATATAAGAAAAATGTATATCGGCAAATTCAATAGACCAGTTTCACAATACTACCACGGTTGCTTTTTTAGATATCACGTGACGCGTCGAATATCAGAACACTCTGAACGTGTAACTTTCTTTGGCGGAGAATAAAGATGATTTTATATCATTGATGTTATTGTTTACATTCGAAATTTTTATCAGCACTGACTCTTGTTACAATAACGTGAAACATATGCATACAGGCTTGCGTTAAGTAAATACATTAATAAGAAATTAGTCTATAACATTAAACACAATAATACCTATATAATTATTCAACGACATATAATTTAGTTCCTTTAGTGTATAATTATAAATTTTATTTCATCTTTATAAAAAAAAGAGCTCATGATTATCAAAGTAAAGGTGGTGTTAAGACTAAGCATCGATAATTAGACAAAACAAAGATAGACATTAAGTGTATCCAGAGACGTATATAACAGAGATTGGAAAGTCGCCCATTTTATATAATAAAGCGTGCCGAGTTCTCACACTTTACGGGATTTCGCGAGACTTGAAGAAAAATATATAGACGACGCCATTTTGTTTGCGAAGCGGGTAAAAGCTACAAACTAAAGAACGAATTTAGAGCGAGTACTTTTTTGACAATGACTTAATATGTTATTTTTTAATCGCTGGATAATGTTTTCGCCAGACCAGTTCAGTAAACAAGCGACATCATTGGAGGTTACGGTAAGAATCGTTACAAACATTACTGCATTTTTACGCTATTCTCGGTAAACACACGATTTGCTCAAATTTCAGTAAACTTGTGACACATTTACCTAAGAAAATATGACCTGGATATTATTCAATTTGATTTTTGTATTAAAGTTCTGATTCGGTTATTGAATTCACACCTTTTTATAGTGATATTCTGTTAGATAATAAAATTACACCAGATTTTATTTACCCTATTGTGCCGATGCATTGGATTTTCTATTTAAACTCCTCATAGTTTTAGCGAATAAAACTTCGAATATAAACTATGGATCACATTATATATGGTATCATTTTAAAGTGCTGATTGGGTTTTATGTCTGCCCATATTTTCATTGTGATATTCCATTAAATAATGCAGTTGTGCAAGTTTTAATTTATCATATTTTTCACATACTTGCTTTCAGCCATTTTGGTTTTCCATAAAAAAACATGCATATTTCCAGTGACATAAGCTAAAAAAGGGTGTGTTGCATCATATCATAACTGTTATTTTTTTAAAGTGCTAATTTTATTGTATTTTTGCATATATTTTCATATTGGTATCCCTTTACATTAAAAAAATACACCAGATTGTATTTTCCCCATTTTGTGGATGAATGCTTTAAGCCAAAAAATGTTTCAATCCAAACTTTATAGTTCTAGCGACTAAAACTGACGACATGTTCTATGGGTCATATCATCAATGGTATCATTTTAAAATGCAAACTGAGTTTTAACGCTTCCTATCTTTTCATTTTGATATTCCTTTCAATAATGAAATTATCCAAGTTTTAATGTGTCCTGTTTTTCAGATATTTGCATTCAGTCGTTTTGATTTTCCGCAAAAACCTTGCATATTTTGCCTGACCAAAGCTAAAAAAGGGTGCATTGCATCATATCATAACTTATATTTGTTTAAAGTGCTAATTAAAATTTATTAAGTCACATATAGGGAAGGGAAAAAATAATTCGAGGGGAAAGGGCCGTTTTTCGGCGGGTCCCAAAGAAGGATAAAAAGCCCTGAATGGTATCATTTTAAAGTGCAGACTGAGTTTTAAGGCAGCCCATCTTTTCATTTTGATATTCCTTTTAATAATGAAATTATCCAAGTTTTAATTTGTCCTGTTTTTCAGGTATTTGCATTCATTCGTTGTGATTTACCGCAAAAAACCTGCATATTTTGAGTGACCAAAGTTAAAAAGGGTGCATTGCGTCATGTCATAACTTTTAATTTTTAAAGAGTGCTAATTGTAATTTATATACATATATATATACATTTTTTATACATATATTATTTACATTTTCAGTGTGATATTCTTTTGCATAAGTAAATTACAACATATTTTATTTACCCCACTATGCAGGTGACTTCTTTAAGCAAAAAATTGTTTCAATCGAAACTCTGCATAGTTGCAGCGACTAAAACGTCAAATATAAACTATGGATCGCATCAAATATGGTATCATTTTAGAATGCCAATTGAGTGTTATGTCTGCCCATATTTCATTTTGACATTCCTTTAAATAATGAAATTCTGCAAGTGGTAATTTATCCTGTTTTTCAGATATTTGCATTCAGCCGTTAAGATTTTCCGCAAAAAAACTTGCATATTTTAAGTATGTTAAGTGATCAAAGCTAAAAAAGGTTGCATTGCTTCATATTATAACTGATATTTTTCTAAAGTGTTGATTGTACTTTATTTAGCTCCACAGTTTCATAGTGATATTCCTTTGCTTAAGAAAGTTACACCATATGTTATACACCCCATTTTGCAGGTGCATGTTTTAATCAGAACAAAGTTTCCATTCAAGTCCTTCATAGACTAGTTGTACACACAAAAACTTAAAACATATACTATGGCCTGTAACATAAATTAATTATTTTACAGGACAGATTTAGTTTTATGGCTGCCCATATTTTCATTGTGGTATTCCTTTAAATAATGGAATTATGCACTTTTTAATTGAGCAAGTTTTTCAGACGTTTTCATTCAGCCTTTTTGATTTTCTGCAGTACAACATGAAAACTGTGTTAAACTTGCTTTTTATTTTAAAACAATTATATCCCAATATGATTGAAATTATACAAAAATGAATAAAACAAATAATTTGTTACAAAGAATGGACACATGCTGCCTATTCGAGGAAAAAGATTATAGGAATATTTTGATTTCAACAATTTTGATGACAGTTGACAAAGTTTATGGCTAGTATTGAATGGAATTAAAGCTCAAATTCAACCCGTGCATGTTAATTACAATAAAGTAATTTAAGTATAATATGAATATGGTTAAATGCCTTATTAGTATTAGCATATCTCTGTAATTAAAATTATCTGGATTAAATTTAAGTGCACACAGAGATGGATTACTTTCCTCCTTTTTTAACTTTCCCTAATATCCATAAATCACCCAAGAAAGATGTCAACTTGAAACCATTTACTAATATTATGTAATATTCCATACAGTGGATATATCTCAAATTTATTATGAAAGAAACAGTATGGTAACAGATAAGAGATAAGAGTTGAAGAATGTGCTTAATTAAAGAGTGCTTCAGTTTTATAAGTAAAGGAAGGTTTTAATTAATTGATCATTTAAAATATGATTTAATTTATAAATTTAGTTTTGATACAAGAGTCATTTAATAATTAATATAAGAATTTAATATTAATCCAGTGATCAAGGAATATTAAAGCTAAGAATTTAATTTTAAACAGGTGCTTGTTGATCAATTTATAATATAGGAAGGTAATTTAATAAGGTGTCTCAGCTCAGGTAATATTTAATACCACACAATACCTGGTGATAAGACAAAATTTTGTCATATTACCATGTATTGTGTCGTGTAAATGGTTTATTGGTTGTTTATTGTCTTTCCGTGTTCATTTGCTGAAATATGTCAATGAATTTATAAAAATTATGCTGATTCTATTACAAGAAAGGGAATCCTGTATAATGAAGGGTTTTTAGGTTACAATGTAACATTCGCATAAATACTATTTTAAAGGTAAATGGCTTTTGGGGACATCAACTTCAGTAACCAGTTATATCTTATGGAGAAAATGCCATTATTACAATATGCAGTAACAAATTGAACAGCCTGAATGTTGTCGGGTTGCTGATAGAAAGAAAAATAATTCACCTATGAAACATTATATAATGCATGCTTATATGCCTTCTTTATAGATTCCATGAGGCCTTTATATGTTTATGCCCCCGGTAGGGTAGCATATAGCAGTTAAACTGTCCGTCAGTCAGTCAGTCTGTCCGTACTGCCGAAAACTGTAATGGCCATAACTTTTTCAATATTGAACATAGCAACTCGATTTGTGGCATGCATGTGTATCTCATGGAGCTGCACATTTTGAGTGGTGAAAGGTCAAGGTCATTCCTCCAGGTCAAGGTCAAATTTTGCAATATTGAAGATAGCAACTCCATATTTGGCATGCATGCGTATCTCATGGAGCTGCACATTTTGAGTGGTAAAAGGTTAAGGTCATCCTTCAATGTCAAAGGTCAAATATATGGCTTAAAAGCGGCGCAGTAGGGGGCATTGTGTTTCATGAACACAGCTCTTGTTTATCTAAATTCAGAATATCATATTAAACATATCTTTTGAATTGGTGTTCATCTGATATGCTCATTTGTATTTTCAGTTTGGCCATGCCCAGGAGGAAGCGACTCAGTTATGGGGTGCAGAAGCAGCACAGACGATCTTGACATTTACTTGGTGAATCATCCCCAACAGCACTTGACGATGGTTTCCTGACGTTGGGGACTGTCAAGTTGAGATCACTGACTGTGTCTATCAGGGTTGATTAATACATACTGAACGAAGTGATCCAAAGCCATATATTGTCAATACGCACGCAAGAGACATCGACATGCTCTGTTTACATTCAGATCAAAGCAATGGCAAAACATTTAAGTATGAAAGTATGTGTTAATGAGGCAGGACACACTACTGTGTACGTTCATGGTTAGGAAGTTGCCAAGGACCATGTTTTGTGGAACAAAATTTCTAGTGATTATCTTTTTCCCTTTAGCTCCCCTGACCTCAATGTGCTATTGGTGAGCTTTAGTGATCGCCTTTTGTCCGTCGTGTGGTGTGTGTTGTGCGGCGTCAACATTTGCCTTGTTCACACTCTAGAGGCCACATTAATTGTCCAATCTTAATGAAATTTGGTCAGAACATTTGTCCCAATGATATCTTGGACAAGTTAAAAAATGGTTCCGATTTATTGTCCGTCATCATGAAACTTGGTCAGAAGATATGGCCCAATGATAACTTGGGCAAGTTCAAAATTGGTTCCGGTTGGTTGAAAAACATTGGCACAAGGGGGTGGGGCATTTTTCTTTTTATGGCTATATATGGCTATTAAAAAACCTTTTTAACACTCTAGAGGCCACATCTATTGTCCCGTCTTCATGGAACTTGGTGAAACAATGTGTCCCAATGATATCTCGGACAAGTTTGAAAAAGTTCCGGTCGGTTTAAAACCATGGCCAGGCGGCGGAGCATTTTTCCTTATATGGCTATGGTAAAAACATGTCAACACTCTTAGTCACATTTATAGTCCAATTTCCATGATGAAAAACTCTAATTTGATTATGATTTTTCTTCAGAAACATTAATACCCTTCCTCTTACGATAATGGCTCTTATGCCTATATGTTTGTTGCCTGCATAACTGCAGAATGTTATTTGTTATTTTTTATATCAACAACTTGCTTAATATGTGTTATGAATTATAAATTGCTTAATTTTTGTTATGCCAGGTGTATTGATATTTGTTCATGCATTATGAAGTTTTGATGAAATATCATTAAATTGTAAAAACTATGTTCATGCATTCTTTTATTGCACAGACTAAAATTGTTACTAGAGGTTTATGAAGAGACTTTATCACATAAATGGTTGCACAGGCTCCTCTTTAGAAGCCGGGACACATTTCATTTACTTTATCATAATGTACATGAGAGGGCATACTTTTCAAGTTTAGATGATGCTTTTTTACAACACACGGAATCCATAATATATTATTTTCATTAACTTTTGCGTTCTGGGCACTCATACACAACTGACTGAGTAATGTCCTGAACAAATTCACTACCACAATGTTCATCATAATCGGTATACCTAGAAGTAAATCTAGATTAAAATCCTCGTCATCCCATGACACAAAATCCGTCTTAGACATGGTGTTATTATCGGAGAATGGCTGAGTATACGGGCATGAAGATTTCTATACATATACTCAATGTGGTAATGTTATAATTGGCAAAATCGTGCATTGAATTAAGCGGTAATACAAGAGAACAATGAACACAAACAGTCGATTAGAGCAGACCAAGAATAGATGCTCTCCATAAGAAGATAAAAAAAAGAAGACAAATTTGTTCAGAGCTTTATTCAAATTTTACAACAGGTAAAAGGCATTCGGATTTATCAAATTTAAACACTGCAATTAAAATGAAAAACAAAAATATAATTAAAACAACCAATTATTAGTTGTTTGTCGTAAGATTTTGTTCGCTTCTTAGTTTGAATTTATCGTTTTTCAAAGGCAATCTTTAAATACCGGTAATCAGGTTTTTTTTCAAACTGGAGGCAAATGAAATCGCTAAATACAACAATGCGGCATGTGATTTATTTTGATTGACACATTACAATTGTGTGATAATACCGCATACATTCTCATTTTAATAATACATAACAGTTTGTTTCAAATCGCACAAACTGAAGCGCGAAAGCGTGTTTCAGAAATGTTAATAAGCGTGTAAACTACCTTTCAACCGACAAACAGTTGAGCGTATCTCGCCGAAACCCACGACGTGCGAGAGATTGCCGATATTTGGCGAGCTGCTTATCTCTGTTATCTACGTCTCTGGTGTATCGTACAATCCATCGCATTATATAACTATAATTATCAAAGGTAAGGGTGTGTTGGTGTGTTATATTTTCATGAATGATCGAACGTGTAAGAAGTTTGTTGAATAACTATAAGATAAAGCACTATAAAAGGCGAAGTACGTGACACTATTTAAATGGTATGTTAATTTTGTTTTTATTTGAATACATTTTCTTTCAAAGTGAATGGCAATATTGACGAAATCTAAGGACAAGTGATGAAAACACAGACGTGCTGCAAACTGAACTGTCTATAATGATAACATCGACTTTAATTTTGTATCGAGTCATGCCAATTGTGTGTTTTACAGTCAATTATACGTTGTTTGAATATATTGATTATTAAGGTGTTGTCGCATATTTCTTGATTTATCCAGGCATAACCAAATCCGTTTGTAGACAGAATAATTTGTATTTTAGTGGCCCAACAGTCCCTTCCGATATCGTCTAATGATACAAGCATTTAAGGTCAAATGCCGCTTTTATTACGAAAAAAGCATTTTTATACAAATGTATATTCTAAAACGATTGGACTCATCAAGAGCAATGGCAAAATGTATTATGATGCTAAAAAACGATGATCTTGTTTTCCGTAAACCGATCGTGTATTTCCGCCACCTATTTTGGTTGTGACGTCATTTTTACATAACGCGACTGACACGGAAATTCGTCCATTGTTATTAAGGATTGGAGTTTGAACGCTTCGCGCTTAACGTCTATTTGACATTCAATATCGTGTTATTTTGTTAATTTTTCGTGAAGTTTTATTGTAAGCGTTTGCTGAAATTAGTTTTTTGCTCGCATGACAAACGTTATTCGACATGGCTGAGTGTTTTACTTTCATTAGTAAATTAAAAACGTGCGTGGAATTTTTAGCAAAGTTCTTGTGTTATTGTAAAAAATCGACCAAAATCGCCTGCATTTATTACTGAAATCTGGCCGTCCGGAATTAGCAACTTCGATTTTGGGATTATATTTGTGAAATTTTTAGTTGTTTTGGACATACTTGGTGGATTTTCATCAAATAAAAGGTGTTTTATCATAGATGGGCGCTTCCTGCTGGCAACCACAACGACATATGTGTGCATTGTTTGATCTTTCATGCTGTTGCATTGTGTTATTCAATACACCTGTGAAATCATCGTCGGATACCTTTACTCTTAGTATATATATAAGGACAAACAAAAAAATTCAAGTACCTGTGAGTGAAGTACTGTTGTTCATTTACTTTGCACGATAACTTTTTGTTGGTTTTAAAGAGAATGGTGTTGTTGTTTTTTTAATGATTCAGTTGACAACATTTTTAACACATTGTAGAAACTAGTAGTAACAGTTTATTACATTATATATTTAATAAACAGCTGTAAAAGTTTTCCAAATTAATCATCTATTGTCATCGCAATTCAGCACACTCATTAAATATCGATTACATTAGAAATAGTACAGATAATTGAGGAACTTCTCGCATTATAGTGAATGAACACAATTACAAAACATGTCAATGACATCATTTAAACTTCCTGTGCTAGGTCAAAAGCTATGTAAACTTTAAGACAAAACATCTGTTAATATGTTAGCTAATAAAAACTGTACGTGCATCAAGAAAACGATTGTTTTATATAAACAGAATGCATAGACTATAACAAAAACTTAAAGAAATGTAAATATATAAACTTAAATTGTAGAAATCGTTTTTTTTTTAACAAACGTGACTCATTAGTCAGGTTACACTCTATTTGAGCGTACACACACACGAAATACTTCCTGACAGCTCCGAGCATAATTTTATTTTACTAACCGGAATAATGGACGTTGGGCGTTTGTACCTGGGGACAAATACTAGCAAAGTAATGTATCGTGTGATCATATGTGTAGCATACAAAAGGGTCATGTTCACAGTTTCGCAAAATAACAATTTTTAAAAAATCGTAGATTGAAAAAAGGTGAATGCATTATAATTAACAAAGCAAAATAAAATTACTGACTGAAATATTACATTATATTTTCGTTCGTTATTCATATGTCTATAATTATCAGTCGGAATCCGAACAAAAAACATCTTGTGTAACGATTTTCATCGATAATTTAACAAATTTTAAAACGTGCATTTCCCAACATGGCGTTTTATTCAGGATGTCCCGGATACGAATTCTAGGACAGACACGTTACACAAAATATTTGTGCTTATATTAATATATATTAAACGATCTTAATGGTGCAGTTGTTTTAGAAATTGTATTGTGAAACATTGGTTGAATACACATAAATCTTCGCACAAGTCTCAAAATGTTTCCATTACTGTTGTAATGTACACGTTGGTGTCATGGAAAGACGTTGAGGGTTTTTTTTTGAATACGTTAAATTATTTTTTCTCTAATTATATCGGGATATGAAACATTTGTAAATTGATTACACATAAAGATTCGTATTTAAACATTTTAGGTATAAACAAAAAGCATATCCTTTGACTAATATGAAATTATCGTGGTTGTAACCTTTGAAACATCTCCCAAATTCCATATTTTAATCAAAAAAGCAATCCCACATTACACTTAATGACTCAAGCGCAAAACACGTATTCACCTTGAAGATATCCGTTGCAAAACCCTCGCATACGACGGGCATCTGGTGCAGATTATGGGTGAGTCAAAATGAGCTATGTTGAAGTAAAGCACAGTCACATTTTAAACTTTAAACCCAATCAGTGATGTATTGATTTTTGAAATTTGGTTTACTGAAAGGGTTAACTTGGCTACCATGGGTATTCCGTTTAAACGGTTAAATGTACTTCTATAAATAGCCACATACAGACATATTTGCAAACCGTTTTTTTTTCTCCCGTCGGTCAGGACAAAAGAACTCCGCTATCTGATGTAACGTGATTACAATTTACAATTTACAACACCTGTACGCAAATTTAAATTTAAACATGAACTGTTATCGTTCAAATAGAGGGGACCGATTATATTGGCTGTAATCTTGTTTAAAGCTACACCACCGGTCATGCCGCGGTCTTTTGCATATTGTAAATCATTTATTTTGCAGAACTTAATCTTAATTGAATACAAGGCTCGCAAAACCTTAATTACACTCAATATGTATAAATTACATAAAGCATATACATATAAACTTAAGATGCGTGTAAATTATGTTGTAAAACACATTCTTGAATAAATATGTTTAAACCAAAATGTATGTATCAATCTCGGAACTCAACATACTTTTTCCTGTTATATGCACCTGTTTATAACAAATATTCACATGAGTATTAACAAGTTGACAAACATTTTAAAGTCATCTTAGTTAGGAAAACAATAAATAATTCCGTTGAGTCAGGTCATTTTTATCTGTACCCCATATAAATAAGTATTTACTTCGATCCGAATACCAACTATGTAATCATTCGAATACGTTAATGCAGAATGTGTAACATCGATATGCACGAAACACATGATTCATTATACAAACTGTTGATTTTTATAACGCGCCAACTTAAGACTTGGTTTTTCAACATTTTACCTATTTCTAGCATGTCTTCTTATGAAAAGAGAACGTTCTCATATTGCAGTTAAACCTATTAAACACAGCAACACAGAGCCGTTTTAAAGTGTATGTATGCACGTTTGGCATACATAAGAGAATGCTACTGCGCATAACAAACAATTAACCGGTTTAAATCACTATTTGATATGGTCTAGAATAAATGGTCTATATACTTGCACATATTGTTCTGAATTGTCCAGTAGATAGCACAAAAATGTCAATAAAAACGTTAATGTTTGAATATACAGTGAAATTCAATATCAATTCATGGATATGTTCTTTTCCATATACTAAAGTACACGCTGTACTATACCTAGTTATACTTGTGATAATTTTGTTTAATGCTTTAATTGTTTGTACTTTAAACTTAGCTTGATGAAACTCAAAGACATAAACACTATCTTAGGTATTGTAAGTTATGTGTGAATATTCATGGGCTGTTCGCACGTAACCTTTAAAACCTTTGTTATAGTTTTGCAATAGTGACAGTTTGACGAAAAAAGCGGTACAACCGGTGGATTAATCTGAATCCAATATAAATAGAAAAAGATCGGTCCCCTGCCTTTAAATGATTATTTCGTATTATTTAGTCAACGTGTATTTTCTTCTCACTCAAGTTCGGTATGGGATAAATAACATGCATTTTTATAGAAATACTGTCAAAATATAGAAAAATTAAAAATATGGTTTTATATCAATATAATACGATATAACGCAGACTCATGAATATGTATAAGGGTCATAGTCAGTTTAATGCGCATGTTATGAAAAAGAAAAAATATAGAGAGAGAGTGCGATTTTCAGTGAAAACATACATTATCTTTTTATTTAAGTCATCTTTCGTATGTCAAAATATGCTTCAGCATTTAGATGTACTTATCGACAACTAAGCTATAGAATGTTGCGAGTTAAACAATCGCCGATTCCGCATTTGAAGTTTTCATGTTGCCGTTAAAAAAATCAACGAAAAATGGGCTGTGATTTGTTGCGGACGGGCGGCGATTTAATTACTCACTCATTACTCATGTATACTAGGGCGTTCTTGTATTCTGTTGTTAACCTGAGTTTCATGCATTATCATTCTTTGTAAATAATCCTTGTCTGATGATAAAATACAATGATTTTATCCTGTGTATTCAGTCGTATCATGACGTACTAAATAGATATTGTGAATTCATTATCTTTTTTAATTTCTGTGCAAGTACCGATACATTTTTAAGTAAATTCATAGTATTAACCTTGCATTCCGACACAATTTCTCCAACATGTTGCCGCAATATGAAAACTCATTCGTGCCTTTAAATATTTAATGAGTGTCGGTAAAAAAAAGTATTATACGAATAGTGCTTCGCATTTACATCATAATGATAAAACAGGATATTTATATCGAAATATTTGATATTCTATGAACACGGCAAACTGTGAAGTTATATAAGTGTGCATATATATGATGACTTTAATGTTTAATACGCAATTCGTTAAGTTATTCATACATCTTGAGTGTTGCAACTAAGGTTTTGCGAGCCGTATATTCTTTCAAGATTAAGTTCTGCAAATCTAATGATTTACAATATGCATAGGAACGCGGGAAAAGAACGCGGCATGACCGGTGGTGTAGCTTTAAACGAAATTTCAACCAATATAATCGGTCCCCTCTATTGTAATGTTAATAGTTCATGTTTAAATTTTAATTTGCATACAGATGCTATGTACTGTTTGCGCGGTTAAGAGAAATTCGCATTCGCTATTTTTCAATCTACAATATTTTTCTCTTTATTGTAATTTTGCCAAGTTGTTAAAATGCCCCTATTATATGCTACACATACATACAAGGATCACATGATAAATACTTTATTGTTCTTCGTCCCCATGTATAAACTCACATGTCCATTAGTTCGGTTAGTACAATAGAATTATTTCCGGAGCTGTCAGGCAGTATTTCGTTTGTGTGTGTGTGTGTGTACGCTCAAATAGAGTGTAACCTTACTAATGGGTCACGTTTGTTCAAACATAATGATTTCTACAATTTTAGTTTATATATTTATATTTATTAAGTTTTTGTTATAATCTATGCATACCGTTAACATAAAACAATCGATTATTGATGAATTAAAAGTATTTATTCGCTAACATATTAACATATGTTTTATCTTTAAGTTTACATAGCTTTTGACCTAGCACAGGACGTTAAAATGATGTCATTGGCATGTTTTGTAATTTATATAATTAGTTTAACACTTATAAGCTAACACCTTAAATAATGTCTTAACACGGGCCCGTATTCACCAAACAATTCTTAGACTTACGTCTAAGAATAAAGAAAATTCTTTAAATTAGAATATTCAAGAATTTCTTTAATTGTGAGTCAAACTCTGCAGTAAACATCTCTATCTATATTATTCTTCATATAGAACATTTTGTTAATGATATAATCACCAGTGGAGTCCTGTATATATTCAAACACTAAAAACATATTTCTTGGTTCTAAGTCTATTCTTTATTCTAAAGTCTAAGAATCGGTTGGTGAATACGGGCCAAGGTCTGTTGAGCATAGTCTTTATACTTTTATATATTAAATGTATATTAAAGCTTTAAAAGTGCAGGGTAATGTCAGACTTGGCGCATATCACGGTTGTCCCTTCGCTTTGAAGTTACTTCGGTCAGTTCATATTGTTTTGGCTGACTGTGTCTCTTTAATGCGAGAAGTTCCTAAATTATCTGTACCATTTCTAATGTAATTGATATTTAATGAGTGTGCTGAATTGCGCTAACAACAGATGATTAATTATGAAAAATTTTACAATTGTATATCAAATATATAATGTAATTAACTGTTACGACTAGTTTCTACAATGTGATAAAAATGTTTTCAACTGAGTTATTAAAAAAAGTCTCTTTTAAACAACAAAAAATTATCGTGCAAAGTAAAACAACAACACTACGTAAATGTGTTAATACAATGACATCAGTGTTAACAAAAAATAATGAAGGTTAACAAACGTGTCTTTTTTATGCACACCTTTTCTATTAACGCACACGATATTTAGAAAACAATGTCGTTAACGACTGAAAATGAACAACAAAACACTCAGGTAGCACACCACAGAAGAAACGCATTCTCTCGGAGGCGCGAACGCCTTCTTGATCTCCACCAAGCTGAATTCAGAAGCTGAATTCAAAAAAACGCAATAAAAACACATTCACTGAACACAGGTAGGCTGAAACTTACATTAAAGATAAAACAAATAACATATGAAACCTGTACAGGTGATACTATTGACAAAAATGAAATAATGGCAACGCCGCAAACGGGGGCTTTAAAATCAACTTTTTACCATACACAAAAGTGGCTGGGGACGAATGAAACGTTATGATAGCCTGCTTTTGGAATGGTATTCGTACACGCAAACATAGCACAACCCATCAAAACATGAATAAAAACCATGTTTCCTAGTGGTTTTCGCGCAATAATTCACAGCGTGACCTTACTAGCGAGTGCAGCTTAAAAGTAACCCAAAATTCAATATGCCTACCGCAGTTGTCCTTGTGATACAAACAACAAAATTATGGGAAGAGGTTATGACCCCACAGTTTCGCATTTGACAATGGTCATATTCTTAGGATTTAATGCAATTTGGGGGTACAATAAGACCTATTACCATCAAATTGACATTGAAACCTACCCTTTCCCAATATTACACTGTTTGCATATGGAACCTGTACAGGTGATACTAATGACAAAAATGAAAGAATGACAAGGCCGCAAAAATGGGCTTCAAAATCAACTTTTAAACATGTACGAAAGTGGCTGGGGACGAATGAAACGTAATGATAGCCTGCTTTTGGAAGGACATTTTTACACGCAAAACATAGCACAACCCATCAAACCATGAATAAATACCAGGTATCCAGGTTGTTTTCGCGCAATAATTCACAGCGTGACCCTACTAACGATTCCAGCTTAAAAAGAACCCAAAATGCAATATGCTTACCGCGGTTGCCCTTCCTGAGTAACGAAGAACACAACAACAACAAGAGGTCATGAACCCACAGTTTCGCATTTGAAAATGGTCATATTCTTAGGATTTAATGCAATTTGGGGGTACAATAAGACCCATTACCCTCATATTTGACATTGAAACCAACCCTTTCCCAATATTTCACTTTTTGACCGGGGCCAATTCGCATATTTCTGCTTCCTACCGCGTACTGCTACCCAAGTCTGTCTGACATGCATATGAAGGCAGTCCACAGTATTTTAGCCCTATTTGCGCATTGGCTCCGCTCAATTTTCTGAACTAAAGGTGTATGGCCTAAAAATTGTTTTTAACTTTTTAACTCCAGAGGCTGAAATGTAAGTATAAATGGTCAATATTCTAGTAATTTCAGTTGTTTTCAGTAATTCGAAACTAAGTGAACTGCATTTTAGTCAACATTTTGCACATGCTCAGTGAGAGTTACACACAATTACTTCCTGCTTAAATCAGCCGGCATTTGACAGATTTCAACGGTGGGTAAATAAGTTAGCAGTGCAAAAAAGTTCAACGGCAATGACCCATTTTGTTTGGCTCAGTTTGAAAACATTTTCTGTGATAGAACAAAGCATGTTGTCGACTGTGTGCGTATTCTTACCCGGAAAGATAAATGCGATTGCCGTTTTTATTTAAAAATGTTTTTTTACGGGCGTTTCCGAGACCCCCGAAAAGGTCTGTTTTACCCCAGATATCAATTTAAAGAGCATGTTCTGCATTGTGTTGTGCTTTATTTTCAAGCTGCACTGAATATTGTCTAAATCTATTTTTAGGTTGTGACTGAAGGCCTTGTTTTTAGGGTGTTTGCAGACCATTTGTCGTCGGCCTGGGGATTAGCAAGAAAAACTGTAGACTTCCCCCTATGTACACTCTGGATCAGCAGACGATGTTTTGATCATTCTTCCGGAGGATTCCGGAAATAGTCGATGTTTCACGATTGGCATCCGAATGACAGCTAGCGATTAAGGAGTAATCGAAATATAAGCGCCTTACCTGTGAGTTGCAAGGTTAAATTATCTTTCCAGTAATAAACACACGCGCAGTATAAGACTCCACAGCCTAACATACATATAACTAGAAAAATTAACCTTGATTGTTGTGATTACATTATCCGACAGAATTATGGGACAAACGCCAGAGGCTTGATTTTGATGCTCACGTTATTGAGTATTTAAAATATAAAAGTATTAATAACTGTAAGCAAATGAACAATATTACTCCTTATACGCTACTTCTACAACTTCCACTTCTACCACAACTTCCACCAACAGCACCACCTCTAGTAGTACTTGTAGTAGTAGTCATACCTTTCTCAATAGCCTTTCAGTTTTGAATTGATAACAGGACTTTAAATAGCATGTTTAGTAATTACTTTATGTTTTCTTAATAGCGTTTCAGTTTAAAATTACAGATAGGACGTTAAATGACATTGTTTAATGCAGAACTAGAATCTGTTTCATAGTGGCAACACTGAAGCATTTCAATCCCGAAACTGTAATATTATAGTATTGAAAGTTATCAGCTTGAATCATCCTCTATATGTAAGTGCAATTGCAATTGTTCACGACACCGTCACTCATTCAAATGATCAAGATAATAATTACACTAATTGTTGCGTGCCCACTTGAGATAGCTGGCGATAAATCAAACAAAACGTTTAGTTTATAAAGACAAGCCGCATGCGTTGTATCACGCCCGCTTAGAGATGTTATGTCACTGCGTTCTTTCGTTTCTTTACTAGCATTATTCACGCGATATTTGGCGAAATGTGCGTACTATAAAAGAAATTCCCCAGATACATATAGAATAATAGAATTTACCCCATAATACACTTCTAAGATTCACGACGACGAAAGGAACTCTTTAGAAATATTCACTACTTTCGACCACGGATGATACCAAATGATTAGGTGGAATGTAACATAAAGGGATTGTTGAAATACAAACGCGGTTAACCAATTTTATCATTGGTGTCGCTTCTAATCTTCCCTGTGTGATTTGAGCATGGCTAATTCAAAGTCTCGGGAAACGTTGTGCTGTTATGCTTATTTACATGAAATAAATAGCTTATCGATTAACATAGGATTTTGAGGATAAAACACACTATATATGGACATTTGAGCACAACTTCATTAGCGCAGAAAACAATTATCATGGTGGCCATGATTGATACACTGTTTAACATATCTGTTAATTTACATATGTATTAGAATATAATTGATTCAAAATTAAAGGGTGTATACAACCTACTATGTATCTTCTTTTTTTGTTGGTCGAACATCTCAATCAGAACAGATCTGTTCTGTTCATGTTAATCAATCCGATTAATTATTTGGAGGTTACAATAGTTGACATACTTTTAAATGATATATTTTAAATGTAAGTGATGATATCTTCGATGTTAAACATTATGTCAAATATTTTTGTTTTGTAAATCATTGGCCCATTGTATTTTGTGTTCTCGTGAGTGACTGCAAACAAGTTATAAAAGGGAGACAACTACGATAAGCCTTTTAAGGGCAGTTACTGCATCGTTTGATGACTTGGTAGGTAACGATAATCGTTAAGCATAAGAATCGTAGCCGCAGACTCTGCCTCGGCGCTATTTTGATGAGTCACAGTTTCGCGGTAGTTAGGTTCTAGACCAAAATTTAAAAAAAACAAAAAAACATTTACACTCTTTTTCTACCTAACACGTGGCATTCCCTTATTTGAATAGAATTTGTCTGTTTTGAAGATGTACAGTGTAGAAGTTTATAATATAAGTTCTTTTCGGTTGTGTTCTGTTGATATTGAAGATGCATGTACTGTTGTAGTTTGTTAAAATGTATATATAATAGAACAACAAGTTCTCCATTTAATAACCAATTCTGATATCTATTTAATGGACAGTCTCTGTCTCGCCTGGCACAACTCAACACGTACAGTATTACTCACTGTTGTTACTTACATGAATATACTAAGGCATTGTATATCGAAACGTATCAATGCACATCACATCAATTTACATCATAACTTAGAATTTATATATGTTAAACAAAAAATTATAATTGGGAATTAAGTAGGCATATTTCCATATGATCCTTTTCGCATGTATGTAAAACATGTGCACATAATGAATATATACGGAGAGTAGTTTAACAGTTATGTTGGTGTTGTTTTGATATCAAATATGAATTTTTTTTAAACAATGTCTTGATGTAGTTGGGAACTCTTCAGACCAAATAAATTCGGCCGAACATTCCGAATGTGACTCAGGGAGGTCTTAGCCGAATACGCCTAACTTATCAGACCTGTCTCTAGAAAGCGTCCATTTGACTTCTGTGACCACCACGTTAGTCAAAGTGCCTTGTTCACAGATTGTCAAAGTGTCAGTCTGCAAACGTTTTGTCACATATTCAAAATAAGAGAACAATGTACATATGCGAACGAAATGATAGTAATTACGTTATTCATACTGCAGTTTTGTTTTTAAATAATCATTATTTTTAATTCAAGAAATAAGCATACTATACTCTTTGCGTCATAATGGAGCTCTACAATTTCAATGTTTAAAGATGTATCCAATTTAGGGAATTGTCTTACACCCTTCCCATTCTCAAAAGTCTATGAAAAAGTGACTTTAAAATTATGCTTTTGTCTATTTCTTACTGAAAATAGTTAGCCTGTTATAAATGGTGTCCATAAGAAACGAGTGTTACAATGTGATATTTGTTTTAAAAATAATAATAGGCCAATAAGTCGAGAAAGAAAACACCACGCCTTTCGTACAATCGAATTATACACACTGCGTATGCCGATTTGTATTCTGAAGCATCAGAAGCTATGACACGTTGAGCAAGTATGCGATGACAAGTTTACCATTAATTTTCTACCGATTGAAATGCGTTTTTGTTTTAAGTCTTGCTGGCAATATTTTTAGTCGAAACCATTTTGTTTGATCATGCATGCACAGTGGCTTTAAAGTCGCTAAATTTTGCAAACAGGATACTACTAAATAATGTCCGTAATATGCATGTTCAAATTTTTCTCACATGTAATTGTGTGATTCATTTGGCGGTGTATATCATAAGACTATTAAAGTATATTTTTATTACAACAACATCATTTCGGCTATATTTTACTGAAACAGCTATACTAGAGTTAAAAAAATCATGTAAGTTTCTTCACGCTAAATTTGTGTAAATTTTTTCTTTGTTTTTTTTTTAAGATTTGAAATCCAAATGTACAACTGATAATGTGATTACAATTACGTGTTTAGAGAGTACAAATGAATTTATTTAATTTTAGAAATATAGCATGATGTTTGATAATGTTAACAGATGCGGTATATAACCAAAACAAATATAGGCGAACTAAAGCTAAAGTACATTATCATGACAAAAAAATATAGCTTAACTCCTAAAGTTCTCATGCAAGAAAAATTGCAGTTTCTTGTAGTCTTTCATTTAATAAGTGGCCAATTGGCTATGCAATACAGGACAAAACAAACATCAGACATACAACACATAAGCAAATAATTAAAACTGGGCTCAACGACTAGGAAAAATATGTGGGAGTTGACCCTTATTAATAGCTCAAAATGTTGACCAAATAACCAAAACTTATTAATTCTAGGAAAAGTCGAAGAAAAAAACCTGGGGACTTAACAGGTTCAAATTGTTATTGTAAACTCGCTTCAAGCCCAGTATTAATAAAATAAATATTGACATCATAACACCGACATTTGAATTTAACAGCTACAAAGAAACTAAAAAATATTGTTATTTATATACAAGGGAAACAGAAATACAACTTTTGAAATAAAAATTGATATTAACGTTAACTACTTATCAGCTAAATCCCTCCTTGTTTACAAGACGTCATAATCTAGAAGCATACTTTTATATCATTGTTGTATGTATCATTATATATAATGTAGGTGACATTTTAATGCCTACTCATTTTTAAAAGATTTTCGAGTTGGTTGCGCGGATGACTAGATGCATACCAAGTATAACTATAAATTTGGATCCCATTTATTGATAAAAAGCTTGGTGGTATATTGTAATATATTTTCTAAAATAATTATGCAATGCATTTTGAATACCCATTGATGTATATATTGTATTGTATAATCAGATTTGTGGCTTGGTCTTCATGTGCATGTACTCTTTGAATTATTAAACCCAAATAACAATTAAGGACCTGCTTTGTTTTTAGCCTTCGTGTACAAAATATTGTACATATATATGCTCTGTGAACATATGCTAAGACTACGGTAATATCCGAGAAAGTTAGTACCGCAAATCGTAAATATGTTTCGGTTGTGAGATGGCATTTGCACAATGACTTTCCTTGTTCACTGCCTTAAAAACCATGTTAACCCTATATAATTTAGCTCGATTGCTTTTTAAGTACTTAGTAGCTATTTGAAACTCTCTCGGGTTTCGTTTCCTGGTACTAAAACCTATACTTGATGTATAAGAAGGATCTTCTAAACGCTAGGCGGACACCATATCCACTACGCCATGTGTTTTGTGCATTGTTACAAAATATACATTATAATTTTGTTTAATTTAATACCAAAATAAACAGCGTGTTACCAATAAATAATTATATTTCAAACGTACTAAATCATAGATAACTTGTTCATACACGTGATTAAAACTTAGTTTACGACAAGTCGCATTCTCTTCAAAGTTAAATTCCGATAATTTAATTGCAACTGTTGACCAATTGAGACCGTTTTTGACAAATATAAATACAATTTCAATGCGTCAATTCTCATTTGACATATTTCGTCTAGAATGCCTGAACCATTAACAGCCACTATTTGCTCTCATAAGTACATCAAGTAGATCAAGAATCGATGTCTTGTAGACGGAATCGTTTAAAAAATAAAAATAAATACATACTTTTATAAACTGGTCCAATAGATTTTGTCTTCCACCAACAATCACGCACTTAAATGATAGATTAAGAACACTACAGCGGTGTTCATGGTGTGAGTGTTTTATGTAATTAAAGCGCACGCTGACCTTCAACAACCACTATACAGATCATCCTGTTGATATATATATAAATGTGAGTCAGGTTTTGCTGAAATGCGAACACACTATCGATTTAGCACATGAACGTATTGTGATACTGCACTGTTCCATACCTGTGGTTAACTGCTTATGTATTGGAGTACTGCCATGGTTATGCAATATGGGCGCAAACATGTATGCGAGTTGGAGATTTAACAAGGTAGAGTGTTTGTTTTCTCTCTAAATTGTGTGTTTTGATTCATTTGAATTTGCATGAAAATGGACAATACACTTCTGTTCTGAATTTACGTTATAAACCATTTGTTTAGATTTTATAATTTATAATCGATATGTGCAGCTATTAAATAATGAACCATCTGGCATAACGTTCTATATACCTCATTTTCCAAAAGCACATGGTTGTAGCAGTAAATAATAGTGTTACTGATTTCCAAGCATGATTGGAATGCATCTATTTGAGGTCATTCCGATCTAATGATGTTCATGAAGACATTTCCTGTTCAATAAATATTTGCTTCCGCCTAAGATCTCAGAAAGTTATGTTTATAATTTTAATTTTGTTTTGGATAATATAATACATGTTTTATAGATTTTGTGTTCGTTTCCGCATGATATAATTTAACTAAATGATCCGGAAATAGTATATATTGAAATGGGCATATAATGAAGTCGTTCCACCCCAAATGTTGTACATTAGTTTTTGTAGTCTGAATAGTAGTATGAAATTTTCGAATATAAATGTTTGTTGCTGCAAGAATTCAGAGAAACTTATGATACGAACTGTTAATACTCTATGTGTTGTTTAATGATAGAACGAACATATGCGTGTTGACAGTTTGTTCTGCGTCAGTACTTTTACGAAGTTTTTCCTGGTGTACTACATATAGAACATACATTTCTAAAGGAACTTATCCTTTCTTAAGTTTCCCATTTAATGAATTGTAAAGTGAACGAATAGAGAAGACATGCGCATACTTGTAAGATGCTTACACTCCAATTTGAATATGGAAATTATTCCTCTGCCGGATGTCTGTAATTTACTGGATAATTTCTATTAAATGCTTGATAACTTCAATTATACAGTTGTATGCGGATGTTTCAGGTTGTTTCAGTCTGTTGATCTTGAATTGCGTAATTGCTTTATATAGGTGTTCGAATGCTTTCAATTTACTTAACATGTACATAGACCTACCACATAATCCGGGAGCATTAATCAGTTTCATTTGTAAAATTGTATTGCTCTTGTACTAAGAATGTATTATGCCAAATGAATAGAATACAACAAGACATGCATAAACACCCACACCCGCAGTAGGGAAACGTGGGCATTCAAAAATCAATTAAAGGGATTTGTGTAGATAGTCTTATTTGTTATTATAATTAGCTATTGTCATGTTTATTGATTTATTACTTTTTACATCTAGTAGATTATACTTTTGGCTTTAATTCTGATATGTTGCAATTATTGTCCTCTTAAACTATTTTTGTTTACTATTGTCATTCGTTGGAATAAAATTATATTATTTCCGAATAATCCGATATAATACTTCGAATTACATAAGATTAATGTTTGCAACACACTTCAATTACACATAAAGTGTGGTACTGTCTGCAAAATATCAACAGCTATGGTTACAATTCTATTAGTATGTATTTGTATTATATTTATAGTAATTAGCCTATTTAAACACACATATTAGTTAATAATTAAATCAATAACACATAATAAGGTCAGTATACACTATGTAGAAATCATGAACATTTTGTGCAGTATCGGACCTACGTTTATCATAATTTATTAATGTAAACGAATGTATTATGTCTTACAAGAAAAAAAAAACAACCTCACCAAAAGCAACGACATTGTTCGGTAATAAAATAAGTTTATCGACAACATTACTATAACAAAAAATATAACAACAAAACTAATTAGAAATAGGAAAGTTTGAAACAACCACGTTCTTTGTTACACTACATCTTTAACAGTATTAATTACATTCTGAGAAGATTTTCATATTAGTATAAATCTATTTGTTAGACCGGTTGTAAACATTAAGTACTAATGTAGTTTAATGAAAGACAAGTGAGTAATCACAGCACCTCGCGGGTATGTACTTCTATCAATCTTGGAAGCTATTTCATGTAATGCACGACATAAACACTACACTAAAAACTGTTTAACTAGCCGTTAAGGTAAGCATATAAAATATCTTTTTTCTTGGAGAATCTGTTTTTACCGCTGTAGTGTACAATTAAGATTATTCGTAAATGATTCAGTTTTTGAAGATGATGACGATGTCGAAACAGATAATGTATATATACCAACGGAGCTGTAAGGTCAATGATTTTGATGGGCATCGCCTCCTCTAAGAGGTAGGACTGAAAGTCAAAAATCTAATTCAACATATTCAATCGTTTAAGGCTTCCAGTTTTTATAGTGAGTGAATATAACAAACCTACCCTCATCCTATACAAACAAATGTCGCTGAACATTTTGTTATACCTGTTTGTCAGAGAAAAGCTAAGCCCGAACCAAAAGAACATAATTAGAGAAAAACTGAATGTTGAGAGGAAAAGGATGATACAAATAAGCAAGTTGTTTGGTCGTGTTTGATGTGTTTTAAGGGATTGTACAGCCTTAGTTGATACAGTTATATATTTGGTCGTCTAAAGGATGTAAAAATTTGGTGCGAATAGTTGATCGAGACAATAACATATTCATAAAAACACTATGTTCAAACGATAACTTTGTAGTCAAGTCTACATATATGACGATATGTTCACAAAGCTGGTTGTATATGCACAGTGGCGTGTTAACAGGATAGTCCGTTAAATTGACGATTTGATTGACAAGTTGACATGCTACTTAAGACAAAATAGTATAGTATGTTGTTGTTTTTTTCAACCAAAGACGAATGGTGAGTCAAAGGTTGAAATTTGTATATGCTCTTATTCCTGCATGCGCTAACTTTTGTATTGGTGAACACAAAAACACAGATTGCTCCTTTAACTCGAAATGCGTCTTTGTTGATTAGGCGTGCACGATTTCCGCAAGCTAAAAAAATGAATCATGTGCACTAGGAGTGTGTTTATGGATCGTAGTGTTCAATATAGGCGTAGGTTGTAATGGGTGTATGAACGGAGTAATTTTTTTTTGCCATTTGAAGTAAATTCATTCCGGGTGAAACGAGCATATATGTGTGGTGGATCTTGTTTGATACATTTTAATAAGTGAAGGTTGATTTTTTAAAGTGTATGAGTCTGTCTTCATAAAAGAGTAGATGGGCATAGTTTAAACGTGTGGATTCGTGCGGTTTTGGATATATCCGTTAGGGGTGATAGATAACCACATTTGAACGCAACATCCTGCCAGATATGTACAATATTTGAATCTTGTAATATCTTGTTAATTATAGTAGAAGATAAAAGGACACACTGCGGTACGATTATTCTGGTAAGATCTAGTTATCCATGGTAGATTGACAGCCAGTAGGTAGAAGACACATAATTTTAAAAAACAAGTTTGGTTTTAGGAAGTCGAAAATATTTGTGTGTATACTTTAGGACTAAAAATTGTGTAGGTAACCTCTATAAGAAATGTGTACTTGAGCACTTACATTTGAACTTATTTTGTGAAAAACTAATATACATCGTGGCTATCACAGTAATTGACAATGCACAAATAAATATTTTTGTTTAAGCACAGTAGATCTATATACTTGAACTTTGTTATATTATAAAGAAGCAATTCATATAAACGTATCATACTAAATTAGAACATTCAGTTTAACATGGAAAAGTCTAAACGAATAAGATGCAGGTACAAACTAAAATAACCCAACAAGATCCTGAGATTCAAATATATGAGAAAAAGAGAGTATACAGGTAATAAATAAACACGTGTATCACATGTCGACAATTGACTTACGCACCATTCCCATTTATTATATTAACTAACACTATTTATTATATAGTACATCTATTATATACAGCGTTTAGTCATACATGACAACACAGTGAGTCTAAAAAATTCCGTTGCTGTAGACAGTCGGGTACATCATCCAGCTTCTGAGATTCAAAACTAGGAATGCTACAGTGTACATAGGCAATAAATACACATTAAATACACAAATGAACAATATATTTTTAAGTTACTTATATAAACCATAACCATTTATTAAATTCACATTTATTACACACAAACATATGTTTTAAAGTTACTTATTCACCATAACCATTTATTAGATTCACAATTACCATTTATTATCTTATACATCAATAATATACACCATTTCCATTTTTGTGTACACCATTAAAATGTAGTATCTAATCCATCCATTAGATACAATATATGTGTTTCTAGATACACATTTTCCATTTATTACATGTATCCCCACGCTTTTTTGAAAAGCGTGAGGATATTGTGGTTATCTCCGCCGTCCGTCTGTCTGTCCGTCCGTCCTTGCCACTATCTCCTCCTACAATATAAGCACTAGAACCTAGAAACATACACATATGGTAGCTATGAGCATATGTGCGACCCAACACTATTTGGAATTTTGATCTGACCCCTGGGTCAAAAGTTTTGGGGGTTGGGGTGGAGCGGGTCTGAGTTTTCACTCATTTTATTATTGTATGTACTTGAACATTGGCAATAGCTTTTGCAATATTGAAGATAGCAATTTGATAATTGGCATGCATGTGTATCTTATGGAGCTGCACATTTTGAGTGGTGAAAGGTCAAGGTTAAGGTCATTCTTAAAGGTCAAAGGTAAAAATCCTAGAGAAGAAAAAAGCTTTAAAGGGAGGTAATTAATGAACCTGCCTAATGATAAAAAAAAATCAATCAATCAAAGCTGCGAAGAAGGGGGCATTGTGTTTCTGACAAACACATCGATTTTCTTGCAATGGATACTGAACATCTCTTATGACAATACGGTCAATCACAACTATGCATGGCCCCCTTACAAACCCTGGTGCGCACCCAGGGTCAAACATGCGGCGTTAGGATACGCGCGGCCTCTGCCGCGCCATTTCTAGTCATCTGATACATCTATTATATACACCACGGACATAAATATGTACACCATTACCGTTTTTTATCTAAAACATCTATTATATAGACTACTTTGCTTCATTGTCTAGAACATTGAGGCTTATATTATCAAAGGTTAATCAAATAAACATTTATGTTCTGTGAGAGATTTTTGTGACAGGGCGTTAAATGCTAAAGGGCATTTTGGGGGTTAAGTGGATGAATTTGATAGTCTGGCATTTTTAAATGGCACATTAACACAGACAGTAATCCACATTGTGCTGTTGCTTTATTTATTGTGAACAGTAGTGTAAATTAAATTACTCAATTGTCATAATCTTGTGATGTAAGAAGATAATGAAAGTGGGTCTATACTTTACGTTATAGTATTTCGAGATAGACAGATATTTAAATCAAACCATCTTTTAATTTTAAATCATAAGGTCCTAGATCATTTGAAATAATTATAATAATAATATTTGTTTTTTATTATCAAGGTGCCCACTTTTACGCATATTTATGGGAATGAGTGAAAATTGTGAGATTGCTTTAGTCATTATATATTAAATGTGCATATCAACTGTTATAGATGAAATGACTTTGGCAATTAGTTGAGATGGGTTTATCTAGTAGCAACTTTGATGTAAATGTTGAAACGAATGACCTGCCAGGTATTTTGATAAGTTGGTTAATTTGAGTTTGCGTTTTGTGTTGGTGAATCAGGAAAACAATGGATAACTGTGCATGACCATAACAGTGTTGACTTTTATTTTCAAAACAATGTTTTGTCATAACAAATAAGGAAAAGCTCTACAATACTGTATTCATATTACCACATATCAAGTGTTGTAACATTGGATAATTATATGGTTGACATATGGTATGATGTATTAACTAGTTTTACACAGTAATAGTTTTAGTAAGCACAACATTGTTTTAAATCACACCTTTTTCGGAGAAAAAGTGGGGATATTGTGGTTATTGTGGTATTCCGTCCGTCCGTCCTGGCCACTATCTTCTCCTACACTATAAGTACTAGAACCTTAAAACTTACACACATGGTAGCTATGGGCATATGTGCGACCCTGCACTATTTGGAATTTTGATCTGACCCCTGGGTCAAAAGTAATGGGGGTTGGGGTGGGGCCGGGTCAGAGATTTTTACTCATTTTTTTAGGTTATTTTACTATAATTTCTTCATTTCTACACCGATTGTCTTCAAATTGATACTGAACCTCTCTTATGGCAATACGGTCAATCTCAAATATGCATGGCCCCATTACCAACCCTGGGGCGCCCCTGGGTAAATCATGCGGCGTGGGGATACGCGTCGGCCTCTTCCGCGCCATTTCTAGTATAATATTAACATTATATAAGTAATAAAGATGACATCATTTGTTTTTATTACTTATTTCAAGATCTTGATTGAATTAAAGAAAAGAAAACGGGACAACATGTAAAAAAAATACAAATGTTATTTAATTAATAGAACATTAAACAATATTTGCATTTTGTGGGCAAATAGTATGCTGACAATGGTATTATGTATGTATATGTATCTTATATAATATTTGCATTGCAAAAGTAATAAAGGTACACATGGTATATTGTATTTACATAACTTATTTCCAGATGTTGATGAAACTAAAGAAAGAACAGAAAACACATGTACACATTTTATTATAACTTTAATGTCATAATTGTAACATTCAACAATATTTACATTATTTAGGCAAGTAGTTAGCGTGGCGATTGTATTATGCATTTACAGCAAAAAATTCAAATAATTGATGGTACTATAGAGATTTGTTGTATTTTAAATTTGTTTTACAAATAAACATTATATAATATTTACATCTTAAGCTAGATAAGGTTGAAATATTTTACATTATATATTTAGATTGCCATTGGGAACAAAATCGTTTAAACGACGTTCATAAAATTTACATAAGTGTCAGTAAACTGTCACCAAGGCAATGGTTATATGTATTAACTTTACCAGGTTCCACATATTGGTAGTATCATTGAGAAAAGATTTCTGTACATATGTATGTATGTCTCTAAATAATATGATCTTAAATGATAATTGTATTATTTGAGTAAATAATATTATTAAAAGTGCAAGAGGTTACACAAACATTAACCGGTTAACCTTTTGTCTTAACCGGTTATTAACCGGTTAACCGAAACACATTTAATAGTAAACAAACATGTTTAAGTATACGTTAACCTGTCATATCGCTCATTCATGTACTCAATAGAAACGAAAGTAATTTGAGATCGCTTGCTTTGATAAGAAATCAGTTTCGTAAAAAATGTATATTAACATTTTTTTTCAATAATCTTGTAAATGAAAGCCTTATTATGCCCCAACAAACGAAGTTTAGGGGGGTATATAGGAGTGCACGTGTCTGTCGGTCAGTCGGTCGGTCGGTCGGTCTGTCTGTCGGTCCGTATTAAGTGTCCGCTCTCTAATTCAAGTAGTTTTCATCCGATCTTCACCAAACTTGGTCAGGTTCGAACATGGGCCTTGCCGGGTCAAAAACTAGGTCACGGGGTCACTCAGTGCGTTTTAAACATTCAGCATGTTGTCCGCTCTCTAATTTAAGTAGTTTTCACCCGATCTTCACCAAACTTGGTCAGAAGTTGTATCTAGATGATCTTAAGGCCAAGTTCGAACATGGGCCTTGCCGGGTCAAAATCTAGGTCACGGGGTCACTTAGTGCGTTTTTTAACATTCAGCACGGTGTCCTCTCTCTTATTCAAGTAGTTTTCATCCGATCTTCACCAAACTTCGTCAGAAGTTTTATCTAGATGATCTGAAGGCCAAGTTCGAACATGGGCCATTCCAGATCAAAAACTAGGTCACAGGGTCACTTAGTACGTTTTTCACATTGAGCATGGTGTCCGCTCTCTATTCCATGTAGTTTAAATCCGATCTTCACCACACTTGGTCAGAAGTTGTAACTAGAAGATGTGTAGGTCAAGTTCGAACATGGGCCATGCCGGGTCAAAAACTAGGTCACTGGGTCACTTAGTGCGTTTTAAACATCACAATGTTGTCCGCTCTCTAATTCAAGTAGTTTTCATCCAATCTTCACCAAACTTGGTCAGAAGTTGTATCTTGATGATGTCTAGGTCAAGTTTGAATATGGGTCATGCCGGGTGAAAATCTAGGTCACGAGGTATCTTTGTGCGTTTTAAACCTCACCATGTTGTCCGCTCTCTAATTCAAGACGTTTTCATCCAATACTCACTAAACTTGGTCACAAGTTTTATCTAAATGATCTTTAGGACAAGTTTGAACATGGGCCATTCCGGGCCTAAAACTAGGTCACGGGGTCACTTAGTGCGTTTTGTAACATTCAGCATGGTGTCCGCTCTCTAATTCAAGTAGTTTACATCCGATCTTCACCAAACTTGGTCAGAAGTTTTATGGAAATGATCTTAAGGCCAAGTTAGAACCTTTCTGGGTCAAAAACTAGGTCAATGGGTCACTTTGTGCGTTTTTAAAAAATGAGCATGGTGTCCGCTGTTTTTTGTGAAGGCGACATGCAAAATATTATGTGTCAATGCGGCATGTGGGGGTATTCGTCATGTCTGTGACAAAGCTCTAGTTTTGCATAAATTATTCCTGCGTAAATGCATATAAGTTAAAAGTTATAAGAACTACATAATGTTCATGTTCAAGTGTCATTATATTTTCGGTTGGGCTGCTTATATTACGTTCGCTTCGTATCGCTCTTAAAATTTGGTGTTTCTTTGTTCATTCTGTTTTATTTTTTAACTCAAATTAATATAAAAAATATGTGTAATGATTGTTATACTAGTTCAACACGATCGCAAGTTCTAACAAATCAGCGAACATTCATGCAGAACATGCACACAACAACAGTGTTCGTTTAGTCAAGAAAATGACTTTGTCCGTTAGCTTGTGGCTAATGCGGTTGCGAGCCTTGGCAACAAGACAACCTGTTTTCGAAAACACACACTCCTATGGCACGGAAGTCGATGGCGTGGACAAACGCTTCCTTGGTTTTATGCTTAATTGATGGGAAACGTTGTTTATTTTCACATCGCCATGTCAACGGTTCGCCATCGGGTTGTTAATTTACCCGCATGTTTTTTAACGTACCGTACCGCGCAACTTAATTTCATTATTACTAAATTAAATGATATTATTTTGTTAATAACTTTTTAATAGATGATTATTTAGCAAATGTGTTTAATGCATTGCTTTCTTAAATAAAACTTTCTTCAGACGGTAGTGGTGAGTGGTGACATAGTTTTTGACGTAAATTAGTAATAATAATATTCATTTCTGATAAAGCTTGAACAGTTTTAAACTACGAATGCAATTCTTAAAAAAAATATATTATATATAAACTTTTTTGTGAGAAATCTGTGTTGGATAATGGTAAACAAAATATCAAAATAAGCCGTTCAATGTATCAACTGATTTTTATCGCAAGGTATTGATTTATTGCTGTGTTAGTTTGTTTGTCGAGACGTTATTTATTATCGTGTCAACATGCGACATGTTGTTCAAACTAGTAGCCAGCGCATGTTGTCAGTTTGTCGCATGCAAAACGTAAAATCGTACGAATTGTTTCATGAAAGAAGCATAATCAAAACCTTTTTTCAGGATAACCTTTTCTGGATAATGTAACCGGTTAACTTGTCGTTTCTGTAGATAAACTGGTTAACCTTTTGCATCCCTAAATTATAATATATAATTAGTATTACAAATTGACACATACTAATAGTGTGGTTTTAGGAAGACAATATTTGAGGAACTGTTCGTTAAATTTAAGTCATTTCATGTCATAGTCATGCTTTTTAATACGCTAGTACATTGATATAATATTTTTGGAAAAAAAGAAAGAGCAATATTTAGCTTATATATGTAAAATAGTAATTAGAAAAAGAGGCTATTAAGTACTTACATTTAAAATCAAAGTTTGTACCATGGTAATATTACTATTTCTTTATATAATTCATTTTGCATGTATATATTTTAAATTGTATGATTGATGAAAAAATTCATATAAATAGCACCTAATATAATATGTATTAAGTCCTTGAATGTGACAAAAAGTTTGAATGATCTTGGATATATTTAATTTAATTAAAATCATGAGAAATATAGAGAGTGAGTTGGACAAGACCATGTAAACAGTTACTTGAAGTAATTGACCTCTTAACAGAGTATGAACCCACTCAATGCGGCTTTTAAGCATGTATATCTAAGTATGTGGGTTTGTACCCAAACTCGCAAAAGTCCGGGAGGCAATTGAGCTCGATTCTTTGCTTTGGGTTTGCAACTTTGATGAAGATGGTCCAATCAAATGACCATGTGTCGGTCACTGAATACTGAGAGTCCTTATGTAGTTGTTGTCATTTGCATGATATTGCTCTCCGGATAGGAGTGAGCTGCTGATTGATGAAGATGTTACTCTTATTGAGTTTTTTTTTTAAGATTTCCGAAAGTTAGATTTCGCTTTATATTAGTAAACTTATAAATTGCTTTGCTATTTATTCTGTTTAATGGTCCATTTCTTTATGACTTATCGATTTCTTGATATTGATTGATTAATCACTCTCTTTGGAAATCTTTAGGATGATCTCATCGATTGACTCTTGTGTTTGCTCCTTGACATTGCTTATCAGGACACAGTGGCATTTTCTGTACTGGTTTGCGTTGACAAGTTCTGATTCAAGGTAAGCTATTCTAAAGTTAAGTTTGTAAATAGTGTTCTTCATCTCAGAAAGTTCAATCTGTAGTTGTGCTACCCGTTCTGCTACTACAGCTGAGAACACGGATTAAACTTAATTTCTCAATGGCACACAGATAGATTGAACTATTCTGTGAAAGACGATTTCGGTAATGAAAGATGTTGAATGGCCATGCCTTTGAACAGGGGTTGACTGTAGAGTAGATGTGGTGCTTAAGCTGATTGGGGTTTGAGGATATAATCCTAGTGTTTAAGTATGACCTTGATACTGCGCCGGTTCCACTGATGTTATTTCAGGCGAACTCATGCTGTCAATATCCGCTCTGATTATCGTTATGTTAAGGTTGTTATTTGATTAGTCAGTGTTCGACACTAACTATTCTGAGTAAGTAGTTTTTTGAACTCCCTTCTTGTGAAATTAAGGAGTCCGATAATACTTCATGTAGTCAAAACATTATGACATTTTCTACATACAGTATTTTTGGTAACCATACATTGATAAATCGTCCCCCATGTTTGATTTCAGATCGAAATTCTAAGTGACTTCTGTTCAATATGGTCATTTGTTACTTTAGATTGCACAATTATTTTACAAATGCCATTTACATTTAAGTTAATTATTGTAAGTTTAAAAACTATTATATTGATGCCCCCGAAGGGTTGCATATAGTTTTTCAACTGTTCGTCCGTCCGTCTGTCCGTCCGTCCGAAAACTTTGACATTGGTCATAACTTTTGCAATACTGAAGATAGCAACTTGGTATTGGGCATGCATGTGCATCTCATTGAACTGCACATTTTGAGTGGTAAAAGGACAAGGTCATCCTGCAATGTAAAAGGTCAAATATATGGCTTCAAAGCGGCGCAGAAGGGGGCATTGTATTTCTGACAAACACACCTCTTGTTTATAATGCATTTATATATATGCCTGCTTGTTGATCTTTGGGATTGGTCGTTACAGCCAATTGATTTATACATTTTGCCCATAATTGTAAATATAATAAAACAAAGCCAACACACTGCAACAAAGCCTGACTGACATTATTGATTGCTAGTGGCATGGGGTTATGAACGCACAACTGATTCCCAGTCGTTCCCATCTTCAGCGCATTGGGACCGTAAAACGTGCATTGTGTTAACAATTACGGGTATTGTGATGATTGTTTATAGCGATTAGACACTGTTTAGCGAAAGCTATTTTTAAAGCAAAAGTATCTGAGAAAAAAACAACGACCAAGATCGGGTTGAGTAAGAGTTCGAGAGTTTCCACTATCACTACTCGCAAGCACTGCGACAAGAAACCAAAATAAAAAAAATATTTTGTCGATGTGTTTAAGCAGAATGATGAGTGGTATATTTTGGGGGGATTCAAAAGTGCAGACATTCTGATCGCGCGAATTGAGATTTTTTATAATTCAAGTTTTCACTAAATATATATAATTAAACAAGTAACACATAGGGCGGGGTCAATTATAACCCAATAGGGACAATTTTAACATAGTTGTTACAAGACCAGAATACGATGTTAAACAAAAACTTATTCCCTGCCCTAGCGTTTTGAAAGAAAACCTTTTGAAATATGTAAGTATTTATACATTTCTTCGTCATTGGGGTGGTCAGGGACCACCCAAGGGACGAAATAATAAAAAGAACTTGGTAGATGACCAGAATAAAAGGATACCTTTCAAAAACCAAACCTCTTGGCCTTGCGGTTTTAGAGAGGACATTTTTAATGTGTTTGCTCCAAACCTATAAAGCAAGAAACCTTCAGGGAGGGGCCACTTTTCAACCCAGTGGATTATTAACGATCAACAAGAATGGCCTCTATATAATCTCTGCCTAAACTACTTTCACCTTAAGTCGTCTTTTGGAACGGACTAAAGCAATTTCGAATTAAGTTGAAATATCATGAACACAATTTGTGATAGTTTCCTTATGATTTGGCAACTCATTTGATATCAAGATAGTTCACAAAGTTTCATAACACCCACATAAGGAAATAGTCTTAAGCCACTGGCACTCATATTTTTCAGTAGACCTGAACCGTTTTCAATCATACTCAGCAGATATGCCATTAGAAAAAGGCGTTTTGATCAAGTTTCGTGGGGATTGGGTAAACATTTTATTTTATTTGACAAAGCAAGCTAGATTTTGAACGCAGTTTTGTAATTTACCCAATTGCCATTTTGACAGATTTCTTACAATGTTTCGTGTTTATTAGAAATAATTATATTCTCTATATTGTTAACAATTTTCATTTTGTCAACGAAAAATGCAGAAACGATGATGAACAATCGGCAAAGTGTAATCACAAAATGTCACTGTAAGCAAGTTGGTCTCATTTGATCTAATATGGACTCTTTCTAGGTACATGTGTGTAAGCTATGACAGAGCACTGTGAACAATTATATAAATAGACTTGGATTCTTTGCGTTCCAAGTCGTTTGATTTTCACTCTTAAATGGAATTTCCTATTTTGCTTATAACGCTATACAATTTACAAAGTATTTCCATCATACTTATACAATAATATGTATACAAAATGCATCTTCTGACAACAGACTTGTTGACCAGACAGGGGTTTTCATAGGAAAACAGAAAAATACTTATTCAAGTGCATAGTACAAATGATGGTATTGTTCTTGTTTTCTATATGCGTCCGACATCACTCAGTTTTGATTGAACACTTCTTTCTAACAATAGACCAGCTGTCTATAATCTTCCTTGTTAAGAAGAACTCTTACATCTCTTAAACAGTGGTTGAAGTGTGAGGTCATGACTTGGTATTAAAAACTTCCTTCTTCGGTATGTAGAGGGTGAATATTAAATTATTACAATTGAAACGTGACAATAAACAATTGAAACTGAACGTTTTAAAAGACAGTGATCGACAATAACTATTCTGAATAAAATTTTCTTTGTGCATACATTCTGATTTTGCGAAACGCATAAACGGACGAAAGGATTTTTTTATAATTCACAGATAATTTTGAAGGAGTCCGACGGACTTCCTTGACACAAATACAAGGAGTCCGAGTCTCATTTCCACGAGTTTCGGACTACCGGACTCCCGTTTGTGTCGAACACTGGAAGTTTACATGACCGGTTCGAAAAGAGGGGCAATGAAATTCCTAAATGGTACGACTAAATAAGCCCCACCACCACCCGAGCTATCAGTGTCAGTGTAAGACTCTGCAGTCAGGGGAGATCAATTTTCTCTTCCTAGAACTTGGCCGTTTATATCGTTTTTAGAGCAATTGTTATTGTTCCAATCGCATCCATTACCTTTATCAGATAAACGTTTTCCCATCTGAGTGTGTTGCTTCATACATTCAGTGACGTTTAAAGAAAGTTACATGGAAATTTACATTTTGTTTTAACGATTCAAAAAACGTTAAATGTCGTAACCGGAAGCGAATGTTGATGATCATATTTATTTGTATAAATAAGCATCACAAATTATATTGAGACTAGATTCGTCATATTAAATAAGCGCATTAAAATGCATAACATATTGGCCTTATATAAATTAGAATTAAGCCACGCTTATTTTCTATTAACAGTACCAAACATTGGAAAGCTAATACCCAGCTGTATTTGTTTATTTTTTAATATTAATCAACCTTAATACACGAATCAAGATAAGCATAAAATGCGAATTAAAGAAATAATCGTGCGTTTCACATGCAACAATCTTGCGGGTCATCTAAACTGGACTGATGCTAGGTATTTTGCATACGCGTCTATTAAGATCAAATGCATTTATGTCATTGTTATGTGTTCTAATTCTTTCACAATAGCCTTGTCTGTAATTTTATTTAATTCTTGTTTATCAGCAAACAATGGCTTTTTACAACTAACAAAGTTTATTACATTTATACATTATATATATATGGGGAGCATATAGTTTCAAGTTTGGGGTTCCTTACTTTCTTCCGTCACACTTTTGTTACCGTTTCTCATATCGCTTTCAATATTTTACTGAACATATTTGGTATGTAGGTACCTTGCATGGACCTCTAGCTTTTGATGATGTTTGAGGTCACTTGGGTCAAGTTCAAGGTCACTGAGGCTAATTCTAGATTTTTCCGTCACAATTGTGTTACATTTTCTCATAGCGCCTTCAATATTTTTCCGATTTCTTACATATTTGGCATGTATGTACCTTTCATAGACCTCTACCTTTTGATGAAGTTTAAGATCACTGGGGTCAAGGTCAAGGTCACCGAGGCTAATAATTGATTTTTATTTTTTACAGTTTCTCATAGCGCCTTCCATATTTTACCGTTCTCTCACATATTTTGCATGAAGGTACCATGCATGGACCTCTTCTTTTTTATGAGGTTTAAGGTCACTGGGGTCAAGGTCACCGAGGCTCAAAATAGATTTGTCCATCACAATTGTGTACAGTTCCTCATAGCGCCTTCAATATTTTACTGATCTCTTACATATTTTGCATGTAGGGAACTTGCATGGACCTCTACCTTTTGATGAGGTTTAAGGTCACTGGTGTCAAGGTCAAGGTCACCGAGGCGTATAATAGATTTTCTCAAGGTCACACTTTGATTACAGATTCTCATAGCGCCTTCAATATTTGATCGATCTCTTATATATTTGGGATGTAGGTTCTTTGCATGGACCTGTACCTTTTTGATGAGGTTTGAGGTCACTGGGGTCAAGGTCACTGAGGCTAATAATAGATTTTCTTAATGTCACACTTTTGTCAACACAATTAAACCATATATCGACAAAGCATCATTAGGGAGCATCCATCAGTTTTACTGATATCCTTGTTTTAAATATGTTTATTTCGTTCTGTTATTCCGTTATATTTTATCAAATCGCTTACATTCGAATATCCGAACAATCGCCATACCTATTGCGCAACCGATGAATTAATGCATATAGTACGTGAAACTAAACTGAACTGGTGCGTCCTTAAACAAAGGCCACGTTATCAAAGATCGCGACTAATTGATACACTTTACATTTCCGCTATTCGGTTTGATCAACTTACACTTTCCAGTTCCGCTTAATCGGTTCGATGAAATTCAATAACGACACATGTGCATTTAGTTATTTAGTTAATTGTTTTAATTGAAACATACTGTTTATAGAAATAACAGATTCAATACACTAGGGAATTAACCGTAGTAAAAGGTATAATAAATGTGTTTGTGCAATAATTTGGTTTCGTTTAAATCGCAAAAGCGACGTAGAATAAGCTGACATGTATTGTTTGTATCTTATAGAAAACAACAAACCTATACTGGACTCAAATTTAAGTATTAATGAGGGACCTTTTGTTTGTTAAATTCCAATTACCTATGTTAACCTATGTTAAACTATTAAATTAAATAATTGAATTGAATTTGAAATTAGTTAAGTTGATAATAAAATGTGTAACGAAATTCATATAAGGAAGTAGGTTATATACCACTAAGAAACTAATTGGCAAGTATGGACGTGTATACTTTTCGATCAATATTACTTATTTAAAAAAGCAGTTAATTACCGCCGTCATTAGAATCTTTTTTAACTCAACTTTTTTTTATTGACTTATTGACCTATTGTCATAACCTGAGCGTCGGCATCTGCGTCGGCGTCGGCGTCTGTGTCGATTTCCGGTTTAGTGTTAAGATCCACTTTTCTCATAAAGTATCAAAGCTATTGCATTTAAACTTGGTGCACTTACTTACTATCATTAGGGGACCGGGCAGGCAAAGTAAGATAACTCTGGCTGGCATTTTTGCAGAATTATGAGCCCTTTTTATACTTAGAAAATTGCAAATTGCTTAGGTTTTGTGTTTAGGTCCGACTAATTCCCAAAGCTATTGCTTTCATACTTGCAACACTTATTAACTATCATAAGGGGATTGGGAAAACAAAGTTATGTAACTCTGGCTGGAATTTTGACATAATTATGTGCCCTTGGAAAATAAAAAATTTGGTTAAGTTTTGTCTTTTGGTCTACTCCTAATGTATCATACCAATTGCTTTCAGATTTGGAACACTCGCTTACTATCATAAGGGGATTGTACAGGGTAAGTTTTGTTTGGATTTGGACAGTTACTTTGAATATTTTGTTAAATTTTGTGTTAAGATCCTCTTTACTTCTTAACTATCATGGCTATTGCTTTCAAACTTCAAATACTTTCATTCTATTATGAGGGTACTGTACATGGCAAGTTGAATTTGACATTGACCTTTGAATGACATTGACTCAAAATCGAATTATTAAATTTTGCTAAAATTGCCATAACTTCTTTATTTATGATCAGTTTTCAACTTTTCATTCACTTCACACTTTTACAAAACAAAACTTCCCTGACATACCACAATAGACTCCACCCAAACCATCTCCCACGCCCCACCCCAATATAATATATAAATATTTGTTTTCCATAATTTTCTTTTTTTCGAAAGATCATCTCATAAATGACCACACCCTCACACTATACCCCCATCTCAACCCCCCTGACCACCCCCTCGACCCCCCAACCCCCTCCCAATGTTTATGCCTCCGAAGGAGGGCATGTAGTGATCGCACTGTCAGTCTCTGTCCGTCTGTATATCCGTCACACTTTGTGTTTAGGTTTCGAAAAATGCGTTTAGGTTTCGAAAAATGCTCATAATTTCTATCAAAGCGTTTATCGGGGGCATATTTCATCTTATGGAGACAGCTCTTGTTTTTTTCAACATGGTTAAAAAACACAAATATTTATTTTTATTATTTAATTTTTGAAAGACCGTCCAACAATCCCACCCAAGAATCCCCCCCCCACCAAACAAAATAATTTTTGTTTTTTCATTTTATTTTATGATTGGAAGATAATGTTATAAATAACCACACCCTCGCACTATACACCCCTCTTCACCCCGACCCCTCCCTCCTTTTTGATTGAAGTATTGAGATAGGTCTCTTCACCTTTAAAAAGAAAAATAGATGAGCGGTCTGCACCCGCTAGGTGCTCTTGCTTTTATTTTACATTTACATAACCGTTTCAAAAGTCACTTTAAATGATGGGTACGGTTTGAAATTAACCAAGATCAATTTAAAGACGACATACTAGTTTTAAAACAAAGGAAACCCTTTTTAGCACAACATGCTGATGGTGAGCTTTTAGGATTAACTTTTGTCCGTCGTTCGTCGTCAACATGTTGCCTTGTTAACACTCTAGAGGCCACATTCATTTCTGATCTTCATGAAACTTGGTCAGAAGATTGTTTCCAATGGTATCTTGGTCGAGTTCGAAACGGGGCCACTTGAGGTAAAAATTATTGTTCCATCTTCATCAATCTTTCTCAAAAGATTTGCCCCATTTTCAGCTGAGTTCGAAAATGGTTCCGGTCAGTTGAAAAACATGGCCGCCAGGGGGCGGGGCAGTTTTGCTTATATGGCTATAGTTAAACCTTGTTAACGCTCTAGAAGTCTTATTGTTATTCTTATCTGTATGAAACTTGGTCCGAAAATTTGTTCTAATGATAGCTCGGCTGAGTTCCAAAATGGTAACAGTTTGTTGAAAAACACGACCGCCAGGAGAGCGGCAGTGTTCCTTATACAACTATATTTAAATCATGTCAACACTTTAGTTGTAATGAGGATGGCACACTGACGATGATGTAGACGATAATGATAATGATGATGATGATGATGATGATGATGATGATGATGATGATGATGATGATGATGATGATGATGATGATGATGATGATGATGATGATTATGATGATGATGATGATGACTTTTCACGGCCAATCAAGTCGATCGTATCCTAACAATATCCTATTTTCATCGTTGTGCTAGACGAAAAGGCAAATAAAACTGGAAATTATTGTTCTAAAAATAGTATACTATATATTTTGGACTTCCTCTATGATTATTAAAAGGCAAAATACATTAATAGAATAAGATATACCACATAACTATGCGTCATGTCCCGCACTCAGTGAATACGTGGAGTACTAACAAGATTGACAGATGGAAATAACCTTCAAACCATATTGTCACTATCTGAAACAAGATGTAATACTATATGACTGCTTTTGAAACACATTTTTTTCCGTAAAGTTGAAAACCATAAAAGGAAATAATACCATATGAGGTAATGTTTCTTGAACCGGAAATCTATGAAGTCATGATATGCCATTATTTTCAAATTAAATACATTATTGACTGAAAAGAATGATCTTAGTTATTAAAAATATAGCGTTAATGTTTCAGATAACAGCACAGTTAAACTCCAGTTGCGCGCATTAGAGGACACTTTAAGTGCCACAACACATGTTCAAAAACGCGTGTTTGTGTTATTAACATAATTCCTTTTTTTGCATCCACAATGAGCCATGAGAATGAATTCATTTATATTCAAGTGCTCATTGTTAAAGCACTTATTTGCATGCATGTCCTTATGCTCGTACATGGTACTCAATAAAGTTTCATGATACCTATCCTTATTCAAGTAGTGTGACCACTTAAAACGTGGAAATGACATCGAAACCTTACGGAATAATTGTAAATTTATCTTTCATGCGCTTGAATGTAATTTCAAAATAACGGTGTACAAAGCAGTGTTTGCTTCATCACACACATTTAATGTATTTGACAATATCATTTTATTGTATGCGTTTATTTTTGCGATTTGCTTGATGATCTGAATAACATATTTTGATTGTTGACAATCCTTTGAATCTATTTTAATTGTCTTGGATAAAACCAACGATCATATACATACTTACTTATGTTGACGTTACATAATAAGATAATGATATTTCTTCTAAAATATATTGAACAAATACATTCGCAGTTAGCTGCACAAATCAGTTTTTCTTACATAATTGTCTTAACCCTGTAAATTTTTAACCAGGTTTTCCGAAGGATGACTATGTCATTCATTGCGAAAATTTAAAATCATTAGGCACATTTGTTCAACACCCTGGGACAGTGTGTCGCACGAAAGAATTACGTTAATATCTCCAAGGTCAAGGTCACCACGACTAAAAATAGATCTATTTTGAAACAAAGGGGGCTAATTATAATCAATCAGTTCAGTTTGAGTTTTCTCCCTTTATCAAATTTTTTTTCACATTGAAAGCCTGGTTTTGTGACAATCTTGCCCCTTTCCTTTTAAAAGGTTACTATTTATTTTTTAATTTCCGCACGTTTTGATTGGTATAAACGTTTGTTAAAATATTGCGACGGAGAAACCGCCACATATCTCTAAATCACATTTGCATAAAAAGATACAATATGATGTTCTGTTCATGGTAAGCATAAAAGCTTTTTGATTTGCATGGCAAACGTGCCTGAACAACCAACATTTCCGAGTGTTGCTTGTTATTTCTTATTTTCTGTAAGCATGAACATTATCATATTTACGGGACATTAAAAATTGCGTTCGTGTCTTTTTGCAGTGCACGGTTCAAGCTTTGCCTAAAGAATGGGAAAACCGCAAATGAAACCAATGGCTGCAAAAAAGGTTCTATTGAAATCTATTTTTTAACACAACAGATACCTAAGTTATAAAAACGTACACCACAAAACAGTGTTTACAACATCAATTACGACCTGTATATATCTATTTCAACCCTTATCGTAAACAAGGAAATCTAAGTACACTGGTATGTGTAATGATAAAAGCAACATTAAAAATGTGTTTATATTAATATACTTTAGGTATATTTGATAAGGTGATTTCATTTAAAGCCGCCTATCCGCAAACAATTTAATTATACATGGAAATACAGATACATCTTTCCTTTTCAGATTATATGTGGTGTTCTGGCCTGTTTTGTTGGGCTGATATCATATGATGTAAGAGACAAATGCATGCTATATCACTTTCGCTTCCTTTACAAAAACGAACCTCGATTTTTATACATGTCTTCATCTCTACATTATGCATTTATAATGTTCGTCGACTAACGCCGAAAACTTAGAAAGTTTCAAGAGTTGCAATGACAATTTTACCATACGTAAACATACTGCAAAACAAAAAATTACTTACGCTTTGATTTATATATTATTATTATTGGCTACTTATTCTCTTTTTATTTCAGTTGTCTCGTCAATACGCATTGAAACTTCGTCAGAAGCTATTGGTGTTGGAGAACAACGACTGAAGTGTTTTGCGAACACTAGTTTCAGATTTCATTTTTCTAATGAGAAAAACAATTCTATTGAGATTGTGGAATGCGCGACTCCACCCAGTACATATTGCAAACTGTTAAATGAAACATTTACCAAGAAGTATAGCATAACGTCTACGTCAGACGGTGGCGTGTTAACCATAATGAATTGTAACAAGAACGATTACGGAACATATACATGTGTCAATAATTTAGATCCATCAGAGGAGAAAAGTATCAAGGTAGTGTGCAAAGATCCATCAGAGAGTGAACAAATCAAGTTCGTGAGCAAAGACACTAGCGCGAGCAATTCAAATTATACCAGAAAATACTTAATAACGATTTCCATAATTCTGCTTTTTATTATTTCATAATTACACAATTAGGCATTTATTTGAAAATATAACATGTTGTATTAGACATAAACACGAAGAGCCCTTGTTAAGCTTTTGTGGGGGTTGAATATCTGTTTTCCCAAAGTCACGTCTCGTGTTTCTTTTGTCATGAACAATTTGCTTCAAACAAAACACCCTCGTTATTGCCAATCACATATTCGCAAAACGCCAAAAACCAATTAACCTAGATTGACAACATAATAAAATTCTTCAAAACGTGCCGTTCTGCTAAATAAGTAGTCCACAACATTTAAAAATAAGTAAGGGATTGCAATGAATACCACACTCGGTTTGTTATTAAATATTCAATTATTCAACCGCCTGGTATAAAATATGTATTAGTAATCAAAATCTAAAAGTTAATATTATAACTATTAATGATTGATGTTATTACTTCGTAAGTAAGAACATCGCAAAACAAGTTACACTTCGCAGATGAACTATCGGCTGAACGAGTAAAACGCTTCCAAACGCGGGATGCATTTTTACATTAATTATAACAATGGCACAGCAATAAAGGATGAATCTTAAATATAAAACCAGGGCATACAAATACAATTAGATATTGCTGGTAATAAATAAACATAGTTCCAAAGTTTCGAAAATGATGAAGAGCATGTTTTAATTTAGCTTAGTCGTGTTTTAGCGATTGATACAAGACCTCTGTCAGTATGCAGAGATTACGGATAGCAATATGATTGATTTCAAACCTTTTTTGTTTACTCTAGATGCCAATGCGATATTGTACCTTAATAATAAGGGGACATTAGTGGCACATACGATACTGAAAGAAAACCCTTGTTAACATACACTACGAAGTGGATATTTGAATTGCAATTTGTTTTCAAACAATTATGTGTTTTAATTTGAATATTTGAAGGCAATATATATAAAAATACGCATATAACGATCGTCTCTTAAACCGTTACCGTAACTGTAACCGTCCCTGTCCCTTATCTTTAGGACGATTGTAGTTTTAGTGTCATTTTTTTGAGTGTGATAAACTTTATTTTTCTGTGTATGATTTGTGTGGTTATTACTATATTTTGTTTGTTTGAATGTTGTTACAAGTGGTTTTGTGTTAATGTTTTTTTGTGAAAATAGTTACATTGAATTGTATGAATTATTTTTGGTATCTAAATTGCATCATTCTGACTTAAGTAAATGCCTATCAAGTCTTTCAATATGTCATCAAACCGAATAAAATTGTGTTTGCAAGTTACCTATGCTTTTCTAGGTGTTTATGCAATATATATAAAAACGTGTTTGTTTAAAAAAACAAACAACATTTCTGTGTAAAAACTGGCGATGCCCCAGTGCCACATGATAAATACTATATTTAATTGCGGACCTACTCAACTAATGGTCTTGTCTAAAAGCTTGAGCACTAATGATATACTATCTGGCAAAGTAGCATCCTATGTTGGCTATACAAAAATGTTTCAAAATATTGCCGATCTTAATAACGCCCGTGCAAAATGGATTATATTAATTTACGGAGCAAAACTGAATCGAAAATCCTCTCTGAAAACATTACACAGGCGAGCGAATCTTATCCGAATTGTTGAAATTGTTTACAAGTAAACCTTGATGAAATAATCATATGAATAAAGACTGTGAAATAATGAAAATATGCTATAGAGCATTTTGTTCGATGACAAAAATGAGGTTTTTAAGTCGTATGATGGTGTATTCGAACAAACATTTTTATTCACATTTAAACACACCCCCATCTATGACCGTCGACGCGTAAGCAAATCAAATAAAAGCAAGTACCGAAGCAGCTAAAACTCGAATATAATATAACCACAAACTTTTTGTCCATTCACTTTCTGTGTAATTGAATTACTTTATTTACGTAAAGGCTTACTTACAGCACGTACGAAAAAGACTATTTGAAGTCGAAATGTTCAAGTATACCATTTGCTGTCAAGTACTCATTATTAAATTTTAATTAGATAAGTTATTGTATGTATATGTAATATTAAATATTATATTGTGGTATATGAAGCTTGATTGAGAAATTTTAAAAAGTATGAGTAATTAATCCTATAGTCTTATTAAAGTCTTGTGTATCTTTATTTTATGGTGGATGTATGGCTGTAATGGCTGTAGTAAATTTTAAATTTAGTAGCATTATATTGTAAAATGAACATTAAACTGATATTTACTTGTTTTTTTTTATTGCTTGAATAACATTTCTTCAAATATTATTTATGTTATGTGTGTTAGTTCTTTTTGTGCGATATATGTGAGGATCTTCATTTTTTCAAATTGTTATTTTTATTACATTGACAGTTCTTAGGAGGTGTACTTCATAATTAGCCCCTCAAGTGTATTTGTGTATGGTGTGCGGTGACCCCAGCTTTATTCATATTTTGTGTTTATGTTGGTTTGTATTGTGCTGTATTGTGCTGTTTTGTACTGTTTGGGCAATCGGTCACTTGCCTTAAATAAAGGACCAACTAATTGTTTTTAATGAAAATTCAATACTGCTCCAGCAGCTGGAGTTTCACTTCTTTATATTGTATTATTTATATGTTACCACTTTCCCTAACAATAATTACTTTTAGGCTTATGAAACAATTCGCATGCTTTATTACTGTTCAAGACCCTCAATGCATTTTATTAAAAGTTGCAAGGCGGTGACCAAAATGTTGTCATTTTTAGCTCATCTATTTTTTGAAAAAAAATTATGAGCTATTGTCATCACCTTGGCGTCGGCGTCGGCGTTGGCGTTGGCGTTGGCGTTGGCGTTGGCGTCGGCGTCCGGTTAAGTTTTGCGTTTAGGTCCACTTTTCTCAGAAAGTATCAATGCTATTGCATTCAAACTTGGTACACTTACTTACTATCATGAGGGGACTAGGCAGGCAAAGTTAGATAACTCTGGCGTGCATTTTGACAGAATTATGTGCCCTTTTTATACTTAAAAAATTGCAAATTTTGGTTAAGTTTTGCGTTTAGTTCCACTTTTCTCAGTAAGTATCAATGCTATTGCATTCAAACTTGGTACACTTACTTACTATCATTGAGGGGACTGGGCAGGCAAAGTTAGATAACTCTGGCATGCATTTTGACAGAATTATGTGCCCTTTTTATACTTAGAAAATTGACAATTTTGGTTAAGTTTTGTGTTTAGGTCCATTTTATTCCTTAAGCATCAAAGCTATTGCTTTCATACTTGCAACACTTACTAACTATCATAAGGGGACTGTGCAGGCAAAGTAATGTAACTCTGACTGGCATTTTGACAGAATTATGTGCCCTTTTTATACTTAGAAAATTGAAAATTTGATTAAGTTTTGTGTTTAGGTCCACTTTATTCCTACAGTATCAAAGCTATTGCTTTCATACTTGCAAGATTTATGAACTATCATAAGGGGACGGTGCAGGCAAAGTTATGTAACTCTGACTGGCATTTGGACGGAATTATGGGCCCTTTATACTTAGAAAATTGAAAATTTGGTTAAGATTTATGTTTTGGTCACTTTACCCCTAAAGTATCATAGATATTGCTTTCATACTTGGAACACTCACAAACTATCATAAGGGTACAGTAAAAGGACAAGTTGCATAACTCTGGTTGTCATTGTTACGGAATTATGGCCCTTTTTTGACTTAGTAACTTTTAATATATGGTTAAATTTTGTGTTTCGATCCACTCGAAGTATCAAGGCTATTGCTTTCAAACTTCAAATACTTACATGCTATCATGAGGTTACTGTACCTGGCAACTTGAATTTTACTTTGACCTTTGAATGACCTTGACTCTCAAGGTCAAATTATTAAATTTTGCTAAAATTGCCATAACTTCTTTATTTATGATTAGATTTGATTGATACTTTGATGAAACTACTCTTACCTGACATACCACAATAGACTTCACCCAAACCATCCCCCGTGCCCTCCCCCCCCTCCCCCCCTCCCCCCCCCCCCAAATTTTTTTTTTTTTTTTTTTTTTTTATTAGATCATCTCACAAATGACCACCACACCCTCACACTATACCCCCACCCCACCCCCCCACCCCCCCCCCCCCCCAAATTTTTTTTTTGATTTTTTTTTTTTTTTTTTTTTTTTTTTAAGATCATCTCACAAATTATCACCACACCCTCACACTATACCCCCCCCCCCCGATTTTTTTATTTTTTTATTTTTTTTCGCTTTTTTGGAAGATAATGTAATAAATGTCCACAACCCCACACTATACACCCCTCTTCACTCCACTCCTCCCTCCTTTGTGATTGAAAATGAGAGTCCCTTCACCTTTAAAAAGAAAATAGATGAGCGGTCTGCACCCGCAAGGCGGTGCTCTTGTTTTATTTGTAATAGTGTGTTAAGTTCAAAATTTATAAACCATGTCATAAATCAATTTTGTATCGAAACCTTTCAAAGCGAATATAACGACCGAAGCTTAATTATCTGATTCACTCCAAAGTCTTCCAATGCTACTAGCCTTTTACGATTTAAATGCCTTATTTTGAATGCGTTTTCATATCTAAAGAATATTGTATGAGAAAATATAAATATATCAAAAAGTATTCAAGGGAAAATACATGACACAAACACTACCATGATTAACAGAAGAACCGTTTGAGGAGTATAACTCAGAGGGAGAGGTTATGATGGTATCGATACTTTATTGCCAGATGCACTTTTACATTCGGTGCGAAGCTTTATTAGCAACTCCTCAAGAAACGTGCGGCGAGTTTTACCAACCGTTGCACCAACAGCTATATCAAAGGAAATACTGGAGAAGTAGAGAACATTTATGACGTAAGAAGGTCGGGAAAAAGTCACTTATCACAGTTCTACAGGGCTAATCTAGGACCAGAAGAACACGCACGCATTGAAAATATAATATCGATGGCTGTGAAGAAACTAAAGAAAGATGCCCACGAGACGGATGCAATATTTTGTAAATGATTCTGGAAATATCTTACACAACGAGAAACAGAAATTAAGTCTTATAAAATCTTTAAAGAGCTTCGAAAATACGTTCGCGTAGAAGAGACTTAAATGACACCGATAGTGAGGTATCAAAATCTAAATAGGAGTCAACGGCTAATGACATTTGACAAACAGCTGAACATTTTGAAAGATCCTGTGAAACGTTTGGATCGACTAGATACAGATATAGCTGAGAGAAGGAATCAATAAAGAAATATTAGCAAGTCAGACGATGATCGAATAAATAGATGCAATAACAGGCAAGACCAGTGGAGACGATCAGGATATCAAGGACATTAAAATTGTAGGCGATATGATTAGAATACATCAAGAGGGCAATTGAACAGATACAAAAGAGGAAACAGGGGTGACAAAAGTAACTACCCAAACCATGGTGACAGATGTGAGGCGCAAAGGCCTCAGCAGCAATATGGGCGCAACATTGAATCGTCAAACAGATATTATACTTTTAATGACAAATCAAGGTCTCACAGTACCATTTTTGAAAATTCCCATTCGGAAGTCAATAAAGCTGACACAGTTATTGCAAGTACAAATGTTATTAGAAAAAGTCAATATGGTCTAGAACAGAACCTGTACAAGCTTTCAATTCAATAGCTAATGATTGTGCGGGCACAGTTAAAACAATACAAACAATAAACTATCATACAAATGAGGTAAATTACATGTAAGTAACTGGTATCTTGGATGGGTAAGGGCGGTTGACGCAGCGATGACAGAAATCTGAAGTGATGAGCATTGCTCATCACGCGTAAACATTTATCTAAGGGTAGTGGTTTTGAACAAACCCAAGAAGTTGTGCACGAATCCTTGTAAAACTGTTTAACATATTTTCTTAAAAAGTCATGGTACCAGAAAGAGCTAAGAAATGTCAATTTAAAGAGGAAAACCTTTTGAGAGATGCAATGTCTGATTGTTGTGAGGCCCAAATTTAAAGTGAACCCAATGTGAACAAACAGTTGGTGTTGACCTAGATGGTACAAATCTTTGAGTAAAACTCATAAGCTACAGTCCGATCTTTCCTGAATAAATTCAATTGTCGTTTTTCAAAAGGTCCTTTTGATCTTAAAAGCACTGATCTTATAGAACATGAAACTCATTTGGCTTACCATAACCCATTTAAGGATCTAACAATCCTATTTTCCCAGCTTTACTCAAAGAGGTTCGGTAGCATTTAATGGAAATGATTAATTGCGGTTTCAAACGGGAATCAAATAGTCCATATTCGTCAAACGTTTATATGTCTGAAAAAGATAGTTCCAGCAGGTTTTGGATTGATTACCAGAAGCTCAATCAGAAAACTGTTACGGATGCATACGCTATTCTAAAAATCGAAAACACAATTAATTTATTGTCAGGTTCTAAATCATTTTCGAAATTGGATTTACATGCAGGTTTCTGGCAGGTTTCCATGAAGGAGGACACGGCGAAAACTTCTTTTTCTGTGGGTTCGTTAGATTTTAACGAGGCCAATGTATGCCGATGGTTTGGTTAACGCCGCCGCCATATTTCAACGTTTGATGGAGAGATGCCTGGGCGAGTTAAACATGCGCGATTGTCTTATTTACCTTAATGCTGTGGTGGTATTCATTGATGATTTCTAGTCCTATAGTTAGATGCTAGATGCCATCACAAGTCACCTTTAATAACACAATGTAAAACTTAAATGCTAAAAAAATTTGAGTTTTGAAAGTCAAAAATTAATTATTGATTGTTTTGAGAAAGGAATTAAGACCGACAAGATTCAGCTATCAAATCATGGCCTGTACCTTAACAACGAAAGACACTTTTTGGGATTCAATGGCTACTATACAAGGTTAATAAAGTGGAATGCAAAAATTGTCAACCTCCTAATGATTTGTTGATTGGTCATGCAACAATGACAACAGAATCACAATCTACATAAAAACAGACCATATTCAAATTGGAACATTCGCAGCAGAACGCTTTTGATAAAATGGTCAAAGCGCCAACTCATTCTCCCATTATGGCCTATGTCAATTACAAACTGTTCATACAGACAACGCTGCTTGATATCTCGGCGAGTAAATTAATCAAAAGCAAGGTGGCACCGATCGTGTTAAAGCCTACGCACGCCATAGTTTTAAGCCGTCAGAGAGACATTACCCAGCTCATAAGTTGGAGTTTGTATCTCTCAAATTTGCTGTTACTGATAAATTCATGATTATCTGTTTGGTATCTACGTGCAAACAACAGCGAAGCTTGAAGAAAAGGGCCATCGTTGGTTAGCAGCCATGAGCAGCTACGATTTAATAATAAATATCGCAGTGGAATGAGTAATGCTGATGCTGATGATTTGTTTAGGCGGCCGACTGGCAACATTTCTTCCGAGAAAACTCCATTGAAACTCCTGTCATAAAATCGGTTTCTTTTGCAGTATATGTCAGTAAAGATCAGGCTCCTTGAAGTTACAGTGTTGCTTCTCCAACTGATCAACAAACGCAAGTACTGTTTGTGATGTTCCAATATAGAGACTGAGTATCACAGCTCTCGAAATTGGCGTAAGTCCTAGGCTAATGATCCTTTAATTGGACATGTTGCTACTCACTTGCGAAACGGAACACGACCGTCCACTAACCGGGTCAATGTCGATCATAATGCTCCACTAAAGTACCGTAGGTGTTGGGTTGCGCGTTTTTGTCGAAATGGTAAACTAGTATTACGTTAAAATGTAAATTACAGAACTTTCTTTCAATTGGTATTGCCCACTGATCTATTTAATGACGTTTTAAGATATTTACATGGCGACCTGGGTCATCATAGCCGGTAACAAACAACTTCAATTACCAAACAAAGTTTTTCTGGTCAGGTATGGACAGCTGGATTAGAGATAAGGCAGCACTACGCGATCGATATTTAGGCAGAAAAACACTACCGTCCAACGCTACACTAGTAATAATGAATGTCCTTGAAAACGTAAAAGGGTTGATACAAAAACATTTTGATGATCAATGACCATTTGTGTCGATACGCACAGGAATTCCGACTACAAATTGGCTCTAGAAAAAACGCAAACATTATATAACGGACGATTTAACTACAGTTGACCGTGGAAATTAATCGAAACTGAAACCAATTATCTACAATGCAATGGAAGAAAAGAAAACTGTAAAATATCACAGCGCAGCGCTTATAATTGACGATGAGCGCTGCAGGGAATCTATTCCGGCACAATCTGAGACCACGGTCACAACGTCACGGGTGGGTAAATTGAACTAAGAAGAAGCCCAGCTGTATTCAAAAATAAATATTCTGACATGGACCAATAACGGTGGACAAAAAAACTGCTTATCGAGAAAGAAAATATTGTTTCGATCTAATGCAGATATAATAAGCCTAACGAAAACACAACTTTTAAAAAAAGGAGTACCACATTAAGAAAACTACACGACCGAGATTCATTGAAACAAAAAGCCACGTGTGGTTCGGGTGGTGTTAATAGACTCTTGAAAGATACCTTTATGAATTATTACTATGTAACATGTCTAGACAAGTCTTTTGTAGGTAATCTTGGTTTTAGACTTAAAGATAAAATGTCGTCTACTGAAACCTTAATAACTGTTTGCAACTTTCCAACGGAAGGTTCGGAGCGGAGCCAACATGTTGATGATTTTTTGATCACCTAACAAGGCTTTTAGACCTGATTTCTAGTGCAGATTGTATTTTGTTTTGTGGAGACGTTAATAGTGTAACTTAAAAGTAAACGACACAATTATAAACGGAGACAACATACCCCATAGAAAAGCAATTGATTTTAAACACAAAATATACATGGAAGGTCATTCATTGAATTCTTGCGCTAGATAAATCGTTGTGTATTGAGTGGACAAACTGCGCCAGCAAATATCAATTCAACCTCTTTTTCAACAAAAGAAAAGGTGGTTGTGGATTACGTATTAGCCCCACATTCAAACGTTGCCTCATCTAAAACAATTGAAGTACACACTGTAAAGGACTTGCGTGTGAAGTTTCCTATAAACCGGAATGCTCAATGTCTGAACATCCGGTAATCAATTGTCAATTTGAATGCACATTAAACAAGTTTTGTTGATGTCATAAGCTTAGTACGGCTGGAAAGAACAATAATCCGATTAGAGGCAAAAGGTTTAAGTATGGATCGATTCCGCCTAACTTCAAAGACAGTAACATTTTAGCTACAATTATCAAATACCATGCCCCATTAACAATCAGAATGATGTGGACTCATTATACCGTTTTATATTTGACCTATCTAACAATGAACTCATCGAAAAGGTTGACTACAAGTGTAAATCGAAAACGCTATAAAAAATCATTCGAAATTAATCAAACCCGTGTTGGTGTAACACTCTCGAAGACCTATTCAAAGAAGTGAGCGAACGTGAACATGACGTTTTGAAATGTACTGTACCTAAACGCGAAAAACAAAACATAGACAGCTATATGGGCACAAACAAATGCGGCTCGATAGGGAGACCAAAAGGGGTAAACGACTATACGAACGAAACCTGCAAATCTCGAGGAGATATTGCTCTTAGAATCCCAAATAATGTTTGCGCCGCATAATATCGCTAGGCCCAAATCAAGTCTCAACAATTCGCATGGAGACAATAACGGCGACATTATACACGACAGGACTAGTATCTTATAAAGGTGGGAGATGGATTTAAAGAATTTATTCAACAAAGCAAAAGCTTGTGAAGGATCAAATTTTGACAAATAATTTCAAAGGGATGTAAACCAATCAAAACCGACCTGGAAGAACACTGTATCGACAGCCAGCAGGACAACTAGTGTTCAGTTTTGATCGATAAAATTTAACATTTTTGAAGTAGAAAAATCTGTAACGAATTGCGATAATGGCATGTGGTGACGACCTACTCCCGTATGAAGTGTTTAAGAACGAAAAAACATATACGCTCATGAACTATTTAAAAAAAATTGTCATCACCACAATAACGCCCGCGTAATGGTAATTGTCCATCATTAGGCCTATACCGAAAATTTGCACAAGCGACCATCGTATACCGCTCAACTACCGCGGACTTAGTCTACTTCCGGCGGTCAGATATTTTTTGTAAGTGTACTAAACAACCGATTAACACAATATCTGGACTAGAACGATACAATATTAGATGGACAAAACGACTTTCGGAAATTGCGTGCCTGTTAAGACCATTCATTTACACTGTGTTCTATATAATTCGAATTAGAAAATCGCAATGCTTTCGACATATGCGTGCTTTATTGACATAATAAAGGCTTTTGACCAAGTTGACAGAGACTGCTTGTTGGCAAAACCATTATCCGTCGGCGTTCAGTGACATATATTTTATACTGCGACATCTGTATAGAACTTCTTGTGTAGGGTTGATATAAATGGACACCGATAGGACTACTTTGACATAGATTGCTCCGTAGAACAGGGAAATAAAATTTCGCCTACCTTATTCGGACGATTTAGCTGTATAATTGAAGTGCATAACCTGGAAATCATGATCTACGGCTAAAATGTATGCATCCTTGTTAACGCGGAAGAAAATGTTATTGTGAGCGAAAATGAAGAAAAAATACAGAATATGCAGGATGAAGTTAATGACTGGTGTAAACATTGGCGCTTAAAAATTAACCCAACAAAACCCAGCATCGTGTACTTCGGAAAACAAAGCCAAATTTAAACCGAATACATCTTTGAAGTAGGAGACGATATCATTATTGTTACACCGTGTAATAAATACTTGGGTTGTGAATTAACCGATACGCTTGACTTCACAGCAAAAGCAAACAGAAAACCGCAAACATATTGGCGAAATCGGCTGGTCGCGCACTTGGTGGCTTGTTAAACACTGAAAAGGCAATACATTTACTTACATTTAACGTTTTCACAAAACTTTACGCCACCACTGTAATCCAGGTGAAAGACCACAGCTCTGGGGCCTGGGGTTATAAAATCTACGCAAAACGTGATATGATACAAAACAGAGCCATCCGGTCGTTTCTAGGCATCTATAAGCATGTGGCGAACGTTGCTATCTATGGCGATACTGGATGGCAAGCGGCAACAATTCGACGGCCCCTCAACATGCTCCGCCCATGGGACCGTCTCGTCAAAATGCCTGACAATAGAAGTACGAAGAAAGTATTTTTATGGGATGACGCACACAGCTACGGATGGTGTTCTGTCGTAAAACGTGTTTTGCGCAATTAAATGTAATCGATCTGTATGCATGTACGTCTGAATCCGTGGAAATCCTGTCGCTGAACAATGTTTTGTAAGGAGACATTCACACGCATGGATGATAACCAATGGCAAAAATAGTTCGTATCCCAAACCAAGCTCATGACCCACCGGCAAATTATATACGAACTTGGTTGTGACAATTATGTATCTATGCAAGTACCACAGCACTTAAGATATTATACTGCTCAAATAAGAACAAACACTTTGCCGCTGCGGATTGAATCTGTCGGTTTAGAAACTTTAAGATCGAAGAAAGACAGTGCTTACAGTATAAAGTACCCAATTCGATTGACACGTAATACCATTCCTTATTTTAATGTCCATTATAGCTTTGTTCAAGATAATCTTTTTTATATTTGTGTTTAAACAATAAATGATGTTTTCCCAGGCTCTTTTTGCGTCGCGCTGCGCTACGCCAACTTTCTGAAGTGCCACTTTGCCCTTTTCAAAGGCAAAGGCCGCCACGCGCCCTTATTGATAACATCTTAATTGCCTCTTCACCGAATGTATAAGAATAATAGTTGCAGAGTATGGCCCCAACGCAGTAAAGATGCGCGAGGTTGTGAATTAGTCATGAATGAATAGCCAGTGTCAATATCGATATCAGCCGATAATTTAAGTGGCTTCGTTATACCAAGTACACTAATAAGTCCGTAATGTGTACTCCTCCACGATATAATCTTGGACAGGTACTTAGGAGACTTATGATGAAATCCGAGTGTAATCCGAGTGGACATTGTGTATTGCATGCATAATACTGCTATAGCACATGTATTTCTACACGTAATTCAATTTCAAATAAATAAATAAAATTAATGTGAATGTCGGAATAAGTCGCACATATACGATTTTACATCATTTTAACAAGATGGTGGAAAATAAAGAAAAGAAATTGTGACTCTCGGCAAAGAAGACTGATAACACTCTAATTAACGAGGGACACCATACAAATATAAAGAAATGATGAAATGCATGTGATAATTAACGATGCATCAAACTGTTTATATATAAATTACATATATTTATTAGAAATCTACATAGTGGATGTATGTAACGGAAACGAGTGTTTGCAAATTGGCGGTCAGTTTACTCGCAAAGTTAAAGCATGTGGTAGATTATCGTTAGAAAATGGTATCAGACAAACGTTGATTTTATTTATATGTTAGCGGATCTATGTACAATCAGATTCATATGCATATATTTCTTTATTATGTTTGTCATGCTGTATAGTTTGCTGAAGCATAATAGGCATTAACTGGAAAACATTCCAATGTAAATATATATTAGTATTAATTTAGGTAAGTTAAACACATCGGGTATATTTAGATTGTTTGTTTATATCGTTATAGTTGCGACTGATGCCATTAAATGCTCCTCCCAAAAATAAGGTTTTCCTTGAACGTTTTGCCCTGCTTTGCCTTAACTGCGCGTTAAATGCCCTGTTTACATGAACTGCGCCATTCCCCGTGTCCTTCCTGTAGAAAAACATATAGCGAGAGGCTAGCATGTATGCTGACTAATAAGATACTTATTCATAAATCTGAATTGTTTATTCGAGAGTGCTATATAAAACACTTGGAGGCATCATATGTTCCGACAAACATTAAAGGGACATTTTCACGTTTTGTAAATTGAAACAAATTCAAAAAAATGTATCAGAATTGCACATTTTCGCTTTAGTAATGATTTTTTTCGAGGAAACAGAAAAACTGAACATTACAATTGAACGATGCTATAAAATATCCAGTATATGCATCTTTAGACGATTAAAAAAATCTGAAAATTATAAAGCGTTAAAAACGCGAAACGATTGTATAAATTGGAGAGTTATTAGTATCCTTATATTTTGCAACATTATGCGGATTGCTTTATTATAAAATACAAACTTAAAATAAGAGCACGGATTGCCAAGTAGAATCAGTGCTAGACTTTTATTCGAAGGGTAAATGGTTCGAGCCCTGTTGATGATGACATTTTTTCTTTCTTGTATTGTTCTTTATCGGAGCTATTTTGTTCAAATGTCTACATTTATCTATTTAAAACATTAGATGACAATTGCAATACATTACACAGTATTATGATGAAAGTTTCCTTTAAAACATATCAATGTGTGCATCATAATACCAATTTAAATAGTATTACTAATTTTACACGCACTAGAAATGCTATGATTGTAAGTCCACAATTGCGCACAACTAAATGTTGTGTTGGCGGATTTTTAGAGTTGCGAAATAAGCCACTGCACAAGGAATGAATATATGAAAACGTTAACTCTAATGCGGCTATTAAAAATATACATAAAAGTTGATCAATTACAAACTAAACAACTACCTAATAAGACTTCATACCGAAATATCAATGAAATCAAAGTTATATAGGATTACATATACGTTTTCTGCGTACATTCGGAAAGTTATGTTTGTATAGAAAACATGTGGATTGTTCCGACACCCCTACATTTCATGTGCAAATTTGTTCACGGACAGAAATTCCGAACTGTAACATGTGCGAATACACGCATTGATATCGGCTTAGCGCTACCGTTATCAAATGGCATTAACGAGGAAAACATTTGATTATGCCACCATTGACAGTTAACTATTACATTGTATTTTATTGATTTCGTTTAAATTAATGTTTTTGTTTAAGATTAAGATAAAAACATGTTGACATTTAAACCCTGTATACCCACATAAACAATGTTTGATATAAAACACCATGTACTGTTAAACGGATAGACAATTTCCTTTACATTATTTTAATAATATTGATTTGTATTATTTCAGACTCTCGTGTTATTTCTTTTGTGAACTATCTTGATGTCTAGTCTATTATGTGTCATGTTTGATATTGAAACCAACATTGCTGATACCATGTATCTTAAAAGTATGTTCCTATATCTCGCCCATATCGATTCGTACACAAACAAAATAAATAGCTTAAGTGGACATTGTATGTTTGTTTGGGCTATTTGTCATTTGTCTTTAATAAAATAGCAGCGTTGGTTTATAAGAATTTCTCTCTTGATAATGATTCTGAGTTTATTTATTCCCACTTAATCTTTATCCGAAAAGCGGCGTGTGCATTTGTATCATTATTAAAGCAAAGAATTATCATTGAAATTAGTTTTGTTTTCAATGGCTATAAACTTTAACCTACTTTTGTGTTGATTATTCCGTGTAAATGTATGTTTCAGCATTGGTATTAAAAATTATTTAAGTCACAATTGACTTACTTGTGCATCTTCTATTTCTCTCTAAACGTGAATATAAAAACGTTGACATTCGTCACATTTGTTCAAAACGTGATCGGAAGAAACACTTAAAACTCTTGAAACTTGTCATTTATGTATCTAACATTTACGTAAACGTATATGTAACTATCGTGTTTCAGTTAAGTGCTTGTGAGATAGTATTTAAACAAACAGTTATGTGGAGACCTCTCGTTCAAAAACTCGGTTAGGTTTGTGTTAATTACGCTATCACTCAACTAGGAATGAGTGTTAAACAGGCGTTAGCAGTCATTGCTTTTGTCTACATATTTGGCAAGTATAACTTATTTGTTCGTGCTAAATGCATAGGCTTTGTGATTATTTAATTTAAAGCATTAGTGTAAATGTAGATCGGCAACATAAGGCTAAGCTCTGCTTACATAGACTTTTGATCCGATGGTAATTGATGTTGATTTATAGATTGGTATTCCGGTCGAAATTCCGTTCGTACGATGACGACATTTTATTATGACATAAAGGTGTGTACTGTGATAATAATCTAAAACAGAAAATATTATGTTAAACGGGTTTAATAATAAGTGAGTTGCTTTGTTCAATATTTGGATAATTCATTGCAATTTACACCTTAATGTATATAATATGCTTAGATATAGAACATAATATCGTTTTAATTAACATTAAGTCATTTTACAGGTAAATTGATGACACTAGCTATCGGTGCTCGACGCAATGTTGAAATAATTTGTAATACGCACAGTGACGTAGTGTTTTTTAATGATGCAAATATTAATAAAAAGGTTGAAGTGCAGCGAAATAACAACTGTAAAGCACACGGCTTGAGTAATATGCCGAATTTACAGTGTGGGTGTAACGTGGACTTTCTCGCAGCTTGCAATTTATCAATTGTGAAAGAGGAATATGGCTGTTACAAGTGGAATTGCGGCAGTGTGAGCAATTATAGCCATAGTGTTGACGTGTGTTTATCAGGTATTATTTAGAAAATGATACCTCGCTTTAATGATTGATATGTTTCAAAAGTGGCGTGTTTAAAAATGTTTCACATATATTGTTTAAGAGCCTCTTTGCCTATTGCGCCCAAACATAAATACTACTTGGCTATTTGATGACGATAACCTTATCAATTACCTTTATATCCTATATCTCTCAAAAGTTTGAATAAAAGACAAGTTGAACTAAATATCTAGTTTTGTATTAGATGGTCATTCCACATAAAGTATGTTGTTTTGGTATGCATTCAACAATTAGTAGTTAAATTGTTATACTAATTCAATGTACTTTAGTTGATTGCTGTTTTAATGAGGTTTGATGTTATTGGGTTTAACTTAAATGTTGTTTGTTTGCCTAAACCTTTTTATAACCTCTATGTTATATTGAACGTTTCAATGTAGTAAAGCCATTATCAATGTTTTATGAAGGGGGTCTCAAGATAAATGTCGGGTAAACTAAGGCATGTATTTTTTAAAAAATATGAAAATAGAAATATTCTTAAATTGGAACTCAACGGTGACAATATTGAGATATTACATGTTTTCACATACTTAAGTGTTAATTGTTTCATCAATGGCCCACATGCAGGTGCAGTTGACGAACTGAGTAAGAAGGCTCTCAAAACATAGTATCGTCTTATTTGTTTCAAAATAAAACATAAGCCTGTCATTAATACATTGAATTATTTCGAAAGAAAATTGTTCTCAAATGTCTCCGCAGACTATCGACATTTATATATTTTGCAATGTTAAAACGAAAAGATATTATGGATTCTTCCGTTGCTTCCAAGTTATATTAATTTCCTTAATATTATTTATAATTGTTTTGTGTCAATATGTTCTTATTTCTTTTTCTTGTTTTGTTTATTTTTATCAACTATCGACATTATTTTTATTATTCGATTTATTTTCCCATACTTGTAAAATAATATTCATCAACATTACATACACTAATTCTTTGTACAACCGAACTTCATCGTACTGTGTATATATATGTATAATAATATGATTTATTTGGCGAAAAGCATGTATTGCTGATTATGCGAATACTTAGACAATAATTAATCATTTTCATATTATTGTCTGTATGTAATATATGCATGTATGTTGTCACTTCTATCGGTTATCTTAACATTTGCACGATAAATTTTCTGCATACTGCGCAATATGTAAACTTAACACTTTTTGCCATGTAATCGGGGGCGTTGAGGGGAAAATGTGAAAGTCAGCTGAAGATGAATCTAGTAATCTATAAATTCATTTATTCAACAAAATGCTTTATTTGACGAATTGGAAACTTAAAGTAATGAAAACATGTAGTTTACTTTTTGTTTCTACCTTGCAGTCGAACAAACTTCCCACACGATGGTTTCAACCGTTAAGTGTGCCAATGTCCAAAGAACCCCGAAAGTCGAATTTTGGACAGTAGATGAAAGAATTTTAAGCAGCAATTATGACGAAATACGGATGATTAAACTGGATCAATTAAATATAAGTATAATTACCGCCTTGTTCAAACAAGAAGAAAACCGATCAATTGTTGTGTGCAAATTGGAAGAAAATTATAATACAGAGTGGAGCATTACACTGATATGTAAGCATACGCGTTCGGAGTTGTTTTCGTTTCATTTGCAACTGAATTGATTAATAAAGACACACTGAATGAATACAATTTAGCTGATATTTGATAATGTGTGACTTGTTTTCAGTACCTTGGACACATTGTGTCGAAGAACAGTTATACAAGTCTCCATCATCTTCAACAAATCACACGTGTCAAACAACCAAAGGTAATCCAGTGATCACCCGACAATTAGAAGAGTATACCGATCCTAAATGCCCTTCAGTTAGAATACACTCCAATGTGAACGTTACGCTTTGCGATGCTGTCAATACAGATGATATGGGGGCAAGAACATTTGTAAAAGATAAGATCGGGTCATTTAAGTTAGAGGTTATCAGTGAGTATGTTTGCTTGTTCTGATTAATTAGAGTCTTAATAACATTTGTCTACCAACCTGATTGTTAAATGAACGTTTATGTATAAGTGTACGTGAAAAGTACGCCGGTCGGACCAGTTTTCAAAACCAAAAAATGTATGGTTGGAGAATCGATATATTATATTTACAGATCCAGCGATTGTGCGAGAATTTTATATAGATGAATTCAGAGACCGAGTAAATATTTCACTGAATGGAGGAAGAAAAGTTACGTTAATATGTGAAGGGGACGGCAATCCTCCTCCTACAGTGACACTTGTGTCAAAATCGTCCATTTTTAACACCAGCGCTTCCCCTTTGCGATACACAATAGAGTATCCCTCACGTCAGGATACCGGCGAGTATCTATGTATTGCTTCAAATGGACTTGGTAACAATAGTAAATCAATCCATGTGGAAATCATAATAAAAGGTAAATATGTTTTACTATGTAAGCCTATTTGTGATAATAGGACCAATTAACAAGCAATAATGATATTACAAGCAATACACATATTCACAATTCATAAATAAAATGCATCAACCAAAATTCGCAAGTAAAATACATTGGTAAGAAGCAACAATCGATAGTTATATGTAAATTAATCGTTGTGAAAATGCCTCCCACAGAGGGATACATTTGGTAATCGCGTAGTCCATCCGTCTGTCTGTGTGTCCGTCGATCCGTCAGTCTGACCCCGCTTGTGTCAAGCATATATCGGATAGTATTGCACGGATTCATATGAAAATTCAGATAAGGATATTAAGCAAGGAAAGTTTAGAGTTAAAATACCATAGCCCTCTCTTCGGGATTGACAAATGTATTGATTTTAGTCATTTTACTTGAACGAAGAATAACTTACTTAGTGTTGAATATGTTTCTTTGAAAAATTGATTCAGTTATAGAATACATTTAGTGCAAGTGCAGAGTATAAACACCACAATTCTCATAAGTATTGTTGGAGTAATTGTTATTTATGTAATGTGTCAAAGTCATTTTCTTCTTGTAATGCGGATACTTACTTTGCGAAATATATCAAAGGAGTTATACATAGTATCATGACCATCCATTTGTCTTTATCGTTTACCGACCAATTGCCGACCAAAAGTCAATATTTTGTGCGGAATATTACTCCCCTCCTATAGAAGGTATTTGTGCAAATATTTTTCCTAGCCAACGGCATTGAGAGTGAAGAATAACTATTTGTAGTATTATTTGAGTTATTGCCTATAGCCTGAGGGTATAGTATGTTTCTCACGTGGGGCATTACTCTGCAAGTATTTAATGTAATCAAACATTTGTCATATAATTATAAAAGGCTTATAGAAAATTTCAAACTAAACGGACCGCAACTCTCGAACTACGTATTTACAGAGTTTCTGCTCTTTTTTTAAATGTCTGGAACATACATTCACACGTTTTTAAGAGACTGAAAAATGTGTTGCTTTTCCCGTTATGGAATATTACACAATAAGTATTAAAGGGAATTATAAAAAGCTTAGATAATGATAATACAGTTCAGAGTACAAATATCATAACACTTTATTCAATACTTTAGAGTTTGTTTTTATATTCTTAAATCGATATTACAAAATGTGCCTTTTCTCATACTCGGAAGCTTAAGACTCAACTTTTGTGTCAAAACTATACTTGTTTGCATCTAACACTAACAGCAACAGTAATTATTGTTGTGTCTTCATTTTTATCTGCGCACTATAATTGGTTCTTCGTTGTGAGGACAATAATGATGCAAATTACTCTATACCATCAACATTATATATGAAGGTTTCATAATATTGAATGTTTTTTGTGTTACATGTTACCAGGTGAAGAAGGGTCATCTTTTATAACCATTCCTATCTGTGTTGGAAGCGCCATCTTGATAATGATTGTTGCAATGTGTCTGTTACGACGTCGCTGTGAATTGCTAAAGAATCGGCGTATAAAAGGTATTGTTTGTTTTGTTTAGCGTCAATTCTGCATCAGTGCACTATTTAATAATTTTAACGAATATCCAAGTCCAGTATTGACACTTATATAACCAAATCGAAATTAGTAACGAGTTAGACACAAATTGTTTAATAAACGTTGAAGGGCATTCTATTTTTAAAAGTTAGTTTCAAACATCAATCCTTGGCATTTATTTTTCTATGACAAGAGTATAAAGAACAATTGCGTGTATTTATGTATTTTTGTCCCTTACCCACTACATTTGTTTTGTGGCTCGCCAGCTGTTAACTGATGACATTTCATAAAAAGGAGCATATTCGGTTCTTCTCTGCCAATGTGGGTGCAGTTAACTTTGTGTATAGTTTAATATAGTAACTGGTTTACATAAATATGTTGATCAGTTTTAAAAATTTGTTTAAAAGTTGTGTATTGTGTTTGTATATATTTACATTTATGCCAAGTATATCTTTATAGAGGGTGTATTGTTAAGGAACCTATATTTAGTTTCACAAGCAATAACTATTTAAGAGCAAAGCACTTTCAAGAACGAATTCCCTAGAAGCTTTGCTACTGCTTGTTTTTCTGTGGGTACGTTTTAAAATACAAATCGTTTAAAACAACGCTTTTATGTTTTCTGTGTGTTAAATATCATGCAGAAAGGCATACAGTTTCACTGGAAATGGTAACACAAGCCCACATAGAACCAAATGGTGTTAATGAGCTGACAATACTAGAAAACCCGTCCACCAACAGCGTCCATATTTACGAAACCATTCCGCCGTCTCCTATTGCCGACGTGTCATTTGATGCAGGTATGTAGGTCATTTAATATAAATAATATATTTAACCGAAAACGAATGTGTTTAAAAGTATGTTTGAATGTGTAAATATTTGTGCTTTTATTTTGTAGTTTCAGACGGTGTGGACACTATCGTTATAGAAACGTAAGTTATGGTCATTATACCATTTGTTATACCATATATTTTGCCTGTTTGATACTTAGTTTAATAACGTATAAGGTTGATATTTTCAGATGCCTTGGTGATATTTATTAGATTTATTTTCACTTAAAAAAGACATATGTATTCAACGTAATATACAACAAACCATGCATCCCGACATGCTTTTCTGCTAATGGATCAACGTTTTTGCGATAACATTAAGTAATTAAGTGCATAACGTATGCTCATACGAAATCTCTCTCACTAACTGACTGACGAATCACTGATTACATCTCCCACTTAAATAATTTCTAACTCACACATACCCGCACACTTTAACGCACTCACACACTAACAGCCGCAATCACTCACTGAATTACTCGTTCGTTTACTCACAATATTGTCTCTTTAAATTAGTAAGCAAACGAATATGTTAATCACCATGTTCATAATTTTTGTAGAATGGAACCGACACAGCCTTGCCGTTATGAAAGTCTTGGTCAACGGGACGTTTCGCTGTACAATATTATAGAGTTTCTTTAATTCAATACGAAACTCATTATATTGTTTGTATGTAATTGCAAATTAACGGAAAAGCTGTCGCACATCAAAGAGGTACTTAAATGCATAGCCTAGAGGTATTTTGGCCTTCCGAAGAGCTGTTTTTTTTTCAAATTTGTTAGTATTGTACTATATTGTAGTATAGTTGTTGATCTGTCTCAAATACTGCTGTAATAGTGATATGAAATATTTAGCAAAGGATAGAAATTGTATTTTTAAGTTTGAAACCCGTGACCTATTAAACGGCTAGGCAAGCGGACTACCGTTGTGTATCTTAAATATCCGTAACGTCCCTTAAAGCGACACTAGCAACATTGAGACACGGCACTTCTCTGCAACCGGTATGCGTCTCAATACAACAATTTGTGTGTGTGTTTCATTCATGTACAGATAACAAAACTCGTTGTTTAAAAAATAATTTATGTTCGATGTAATTGTATCATTTAGAGGTAAAATAAATGTTAATTTACCACCCGATGGATTCGCTGTGTCGTAAAGCACTAGTTGATTGTGTGACTGTGTACGCTTCGTTGATTACCAATTATTGAGCCTTAACAATATAATGTTTGCATTTTATTAAACGACTTGTATGTATAAAACTTCGTAAATCTTGTATTAAACACTAAAACGTATTGTTTTTGATTCTCTATGCATGTCACATGACGATAAGGAAATAAAATTTACCACACAGTGGATGAAATGTCAACGACCTTACGGGTTCAGACCTTGTGGGTCACAAGAACATCAACTTTATTGACAATCGCTTTTGTCTTTATGTATTGAGCACACACGATCCACTTTTATGAAGTTTCGCATCTGAATGGTGTCCATTATGAAATATTAAATCAAAGAAACATGAGTTCTTATTGAACCACAAACAGTATTGGAGATCAAATAGAAATAGGGAAACAATATAGTGATTGATCATTGACCAAAGCTATCATGTCAATATATAGAAAAAAAGAACTATATCATTATCATTAGGAGAGATACTCTTGTCCGCTTATCTTGTATTTGAGGCAAATGTCATATTGTCTATACAAAGAAATAACAAAACCTTGACATTTACCATACAACCATAATTAAAGCTTGGGTTATATGGGAGGAGTGAATTAAGAATATCAGGCAAAGAAAAACTAGATGTCTTGCATTAGCTCTTTTGGAATTATAATATGTATCATTTCACAATTTATTTAAGTGACCCACATAAGTACTTTACAAAAAGGTGCATGCATAAAATACATATGCATACAATGTAAGACGGTGAATTAATTGGCTACGCAGAAGAAGAACATTTAGCACTAACGAAAATTTATACTTAACTTAAATAGAAAAGTGAATAATTGTGACAAATTCAAAACCAAATACATGAAAGTCTTGTACTAGTTTTCATTTTGAAAAACGTACAAAATACCTTTTAAGAAATTTCACTATGTCGTTGGCATTGCACATATTTTCAAAAACTGTAATGCATTGTTTATATACAATTAAGAAAACATAATTCATGCAACAGGATCAAATATTATACATTCAACTACTTGTTAAACTGGACGCGAAATTACGAAACGTGTTTGCTCGAAGTAAAACGTTACATCTTTTATCTTTTTTGATTTCGCCTTTCTCGCCTACTGAGCATGGTTTCCAATATTAGTGTTTTCTTTATTCAGCGTAAAGTTCGTTTTTGAGTATATTTACAAATTGGACCTTTTCAGAATCGAAAGCTTCTTTTTTAATTTCAATATTGACTTGTTAATAAGATACCTTTTAAGCAAGCTTATATTTACCCTTCCCTAAATGCAGCGTAATGCAAATGCGGGTGAAACTGTGTGATTCATAGTTACAGCATTGAGTGTTTGCTACCATTTGTTTGTCTTTAATTATACGCTTAACCAGTGTAACGTGGCTATTTGGGCTTACCACACCAGCAGCAACATGTTTCTTTGGTCGTAACATTTACACAGATGTTCTTTTCCGCACCAAACCTAGACTTTTAGAAAAGCTTATGTTGACATATTAAAAGGTTCTTTAGTTTCGTCTTGACATGGCTTCTTAATCCAATAATGCATAAACTGCTGGAGTTGAATTTTTGTGGTTTAACCCTAGTTTTTTAGAGCTGTTTTGTTGTCAAAATTATATTTCACAATCATGGTATTCAGCGTTAACTATTATGTACCTGTAACAAGTACTAAAAGTGTGACAACGAGACATTCAATAGACAGCCAATGCAATATAGCTGTATCATAATATGAAATAAGTATTTAAGGAAAAATAATGTGCTATTTATTAAATTATAAATTATCTATAAGCAAATTATTGCTTACTTTCATGGTTAAAATATTTAGCTTTATAAGTCTTATTATTGAGTCTCTATTAAGCAATGAGGATATGTCGTCATTCGCCTAGTATTAACTTATTAAATACATGCACGTGTTGTGAGTAAAAAATGTTTATGCAATTTGAACGGACACTAACTATTTTGAATTAAGAATAATATCCTCGGCTTAAAAGGGTACATTATTTTTTCAAAATCAATGTGTATGTGCCTGTGATCGAATAATAACGGTACTGGGCCATAGTGCTCCGTTGTGCGTCTTAATGAACATAACACATTACTTTTTTCGTTGTACATCTCAAAATGCAATTGACTTTGGCAAAAATCAGAAGTATTCGAATTTTGCTTATCTTCGGATACATTTTGGGACATTAGTGAACATTCCGAAAGGTTTCTCGTTTAAATGAAATAACATCATATCATATTTTATAATACGTATCTGGATTTGATCATAATTTTTTTGTCCAAAAGGCTCCCAGAGGGTTGATGAAGCGAATTGTACGAATTCGTTATGTTTTCAGTTGTCTTAGCGACGATCGGGGACTTCTCCGTGGCTGATTTTAAAGCTTCTGCTTTCATATGTAACCTTCGGAAGATTAAAATTAAATGTATGCCTAAATTTCGATGAAAGATTTTGATTCCATGGCTTTGTTGCTGCAATCCCAAATGAAAGTATTGTCAGCAGATGGACAGCCGATCAAGTGTTGAAATCCCCGATCTTGAAAACGCGCGATTGAAAGCAAAGCCGCATGTTTACATAAATTTAAGTTAATTGAGTTATATTCATACTGCTAGACAGGCGTCATCGACTACAAAATTGTCATATACGAGACTTACAAACTCGCGAGCAGACGTGGTGGAGTTCAGAAGAGGTGTAAGCTCCTATCTGAAGAAAACATAAATCAAATACAATCGTATCTCAGTAAAATCATATAACTATTATGTTTCTAAATACGCTAACAATAGACTGCTATATACATAATCTCGAATTCCTCTACTCTTCGTCTTTGTGGGAGATCAGCTATCATTCATCATCATGCATTACAATGTCGTGGGGGATAAAACATTACAAAAGTTTAAAACCGACTTCTCTAGTCAATATAGATAGGGTTCAAAACGTTTCGAATAGTTTCGCCATGTTTTATTTTGAACATCCCAACATTATTCTGAATTAAAAATGTCGGCGTCCAGATTTTAGAATTTCCATAATGTTGATGCAGTCGCCTTCAGGCATCAACGATTGAAATGTTCGTGTAAGGGTTAAAATTTGACATTTAATTGTCCTAAATCATCGCGACAAAACAAAAAGCTACTTTGATTTTGTCTAGTTCTGGACGCTCGTGGAAAGAAGTTGTAAAGGCCTTTCTAAATACAATAATGGTTGATATACGTGTACTTAAATAGCATTTCATGTGGTCTAGGACTTTTTTAAATATATTTCTTGAATATTTTGTATGCACTCTTTTTATGAACGATGGATAACAGTTGGTATATTAATCCCAATTAGCCGCAAAAGCGATTCGCGATTCCCTCTATAGACTCTTTGGCGTTGAGACTGAGATATCTGCGGTAGTTATATGAATGATATTTTCTGTGCAAAGTTCATGAGAGGAGCGAGCAGAACAAAAAACACATATACACGGTGCATGATTCACTTGTGCTTATGTGTTGTATATTTATGGCTCAAACATTAATTTTAGAGGGTATGACCGTTGCGCCCATCACCCTCCCCCATCCTCCAGATCCGCTGGTGCCGTGTTATCAACTATATTCTTCTACTGTTCGGAACATAGTGTTTTTGTTTAATATATTAGTACTTTGTTGTTAGACCGGCTTATCTAGGTTTTGACCATGGTAAATAGCCAATGAGATATTTACCCAGCGTACATAAATAAACGGAATTTCCTCAAATGATTAATTGAGCCAAATATATAACGATCCGTCTTGTCCTCAACAAGTGCTACCTGATTAAATGAACAAACGACAAAACCATGTGTGTTTGTTTGTAGGGAAAACTCAACTATAATATTCCGTACAGAGTTGTTCATTCCACTAACGGATCCATGCCATACATATATGACTATATCAAAACACGAACGCAACTAACTTTGTGCTGAAATTGTGTTCACTTGCTCCGCTTTCGAACCCAATATATAATGTATGATATTAAAATATATAAACCAGTACTAGCGCGAGCGGGTCTGGAGGGTAAGGGAGAGAAGCCCGTCTGAGGCCTGCTGTAAGCATAGAATGTTAAGGCTATCCCTTACCCTAATACATACATATGTAGTTTAAACATACTTTCGATAAAATTGATCACAAATTGTACCTAATAACAAAGAAACCAAAGACCTTTACGAATTGAGGCCTTGACAAATTGCCCTCCGCTACGCTCTCGAATGTTTCACGACAGCGCACTTTTCGAAATCTGTTTGCTACGATATAGTATCATTATTCCTCTGATTTTGAAGTAGTCTGCTATCTTCTGAATACGTATTTGCCTGATCGGAAATGCAACAATTCATCGCCGCATTTTTAATAGCTAGTTTAATGTTTTGGGTCCTTTTCAGGATGTACAGAAATATTGACAACCATTCTGAATGTTATTGAATCCGAGGTCAGTTAATCGGCAACGTTGGAAATTGTTCAAGGAATTCTTAATACTTTATCGAATCTGAGCGGATCCTCAGACAGCGAATGACGGAAAGTCCGAAAGTTCAATAACTATGGGTCTAAGTGTATTCCTGAGGTAAAACTGTTCAACTCGGTTGCTTTTTGCTGACCCTTTGTTCGTAATGCAGCAATGAGCATGTTCTCTGATGAATACCATGGTAAGATTCAAAGCAGATAATTTATCGACGATACTTAGTCATTATCAATTGGTACCAGATCGTTCCGAATAGATGCATATGATTGGCCGAGCTTTGTTGATTTCTAAGTCTTATCTACCATCAAAGATTTACTATGAGACAATGAATAGTCAAAGATCGTACATCCGAAACGGCCAAATATTGCAAATTTGCTTCTGGAGTCTAGCAGGTGATAGGTCAAAGATCAAATCCAATTATAATTATAAGGTGAAATATGGACCTCATATTGGAGGTATATATTAAGAACACAATAAACCAGTACCGTTTCAGATATTCTTTTTTCTTATTTTTGTTCCCAGGGTTATATAAGTGTGAAAATAACAGTGTGAAATGTTACCTTTTCATCCGGTGCTTATGTGATTTTGACTTGTGGTTTGTTTATGCCCTGAACACACATGTCATTTCGCGTGATATATTTTAAAAATGGGTTGAACGATAACACCAGCGTCATAGTGTTATGTCTGACAAATGAATTTCGGTTTTGTCATCACCAACATAAAATCGAACACGATAAAATGCTGACAACTGTGATTGAAAATACTCTGTTTACGCCCCAACCAAACCGAAATTCCTTGATCCGCCCTTGATTTCGACACATTAAAATTTCGCAATATTTGGTTCTGCAACATATCGGTATAAAACAAAAAAGACCTACATAGCTGTTTTTCGTATCATATACATACCTAAAAGTATGATTTGTCCTTTGCATTAGTTAATATCCCAATACATATAATCAATCTTTTCATATTTCTATTCTTCAAAGTCTCAGCTTTTGATGTGCGTCGTATTGTGCAACATGTTTAAAACTTTCATGTACTTACAGTTTTACCTTGCAGCTAGGCAATGGGTTATTTGTCCTACAGAATGCATGGTATAACAAATTGTTCATCGGTTCCTATCCCCATTACATATTGCCAGTTTTCAAACGCTGCCATCGATCAAGTAACATTTGATTATTTTATTGTTAATGATCTTTTTTAACGACTTATGTCTCACATTTTGATATAAGGTGCACCTCCTGTTGGTGCATCTGTAGTGTCACTTCGTGTATATTTGGTGCTGAGTTGTGTACACTTTTGAGTTTGTTTCTTTTAATTCTTACTTTATAACACATTTGTGCAGAAAAATAGTTTTACGAGCGCTTTAATAAAGTGTCTCCCGCAGGAATTATTTGTACGTGACGTGAGGTCACGTGAGGGTGAACTGACAATATGAAATTTGAGACAGCGGGATTCAAATCGATCATACACTAATACAAACCAAACTTGTACTTATTAATGCGATATATCTAATCAAACTGTATCTCACTTACTTCGTCTTGACCTTCTCGAATTTTTCCCGGATCTCGTTTATACGACTGTTTAAGAAATGAGCTCCGTTTGCTGCGATGGTCAGGTAGAGTCGATGGATATGCGGCGACTGAATTATCGCACATATAAAAAGAAAGATATTTCCACGTATTGGCACCATTGAAAAAAATACAGGGAAAACGTTGTAGGATTTTTTGTAGGATTTGCCCTCGTTTAAAAGCTCGCTCCCAAACCGACTTGTATAACGTTGACTTAGATTGTATATGTTACGTCCAAATATGTTTAGAATACAATATTTATCGTATTATTGGCAATCAAAACCTATTTCATACGTTGATATTTTTCATTTACCAGTACTCTTACCACGCCTATTATTTTTCAAAAAACACAATGTTTAAAGTGTGAACACTTAATTTACGCAAATAATTTATTCACAAGTTTGCGACCATATTTTATAACGTAGTTTAAGATTTAAGATACAGATAATACAATATTATATTATGTATTAATTTATTTTATTTATGACAAAAAAAAGCCTGCTGGCATACGAGAAGTTGATAACTTTTTGTATATATATGACGAGCAGACTTCAATACAGACTTCGTCGCATTTAAGCGTATTTGAACGCTTAGATATTAAGATCTATTTGTAAATATGTATTGAGATATGTCCTGATACAAAATTTACCAACTGTATTAAACGCATATTTATTTGCATATTGTATTATGGGTAAACTATATCGCAATGCACTTTCCTTGGGATATAAATAAACAAACATGGATGCCGTTTATGAATAAGTAAGACCTTGCCGTATGTATTGGGCATATTAGCGGGAATACGTACACTTTCGGATTATCCGCGATTTCTTCAACAGTGTAACATTTATAACAAATGCACAATATTTCGACGATAAAAGAGAACTAGGTGAGTACTTGATCACTATGAATTATGGATCCAGTAGACATTTGCGGATAAATTTCATTTTTGCCTGTACATGTAACGGCTTTGAGCTTATCAGTAAGGCTACGTTTTAGGATAAAGTAGTCTGCGTCTAAATGAGTAATGCAAATATATTCCTTATCGGTCATGAAACATTGCTTTTAATGTAGGAATAATCGGTTCCTAAATAATTAATTTATAGCAATTAACCATCTACTCATGTATTCGTTCTTGCATGATTGGTATTCTCAATCAAAGAAGGACGGTGGTGACTTTGGTCTTGATAAGCCCAACTGAATACTTCACTTCACAGGAATAATATGATTTCGAAAGAACACGCAAATTGTTTTTGCTTCTTACACTAGGAAATATTAAGTGACAATATAAGCCAGAGATACGTATTATTTTAAAAACATGAAAAAAGCAGCACAGTCGAATTCGCCAGCATGTATATCATGCATGTACGATGTGAATCTAAATTTAGTTTAACGTATCAATTTAATTTCCTGCAACGATATCTATTCATACGACACACGAACACTAACTCAGATCCTAATAAAAAGACGAATGCTTCGGATATTGTAGGAAAATATGTAAGGAAAATCTTCGTCACAATCGGATCGGGGCGCTTAGTTGTCTTTGCTGCAGTTTATGAAATTCGTCTCCAATGTATAATTTTTCTTGCCAATTTTGTGTTATTGTAACATATTTTTATCAATATATTACAATTTAACACATATAAAAATCGTGCATAACCGCTTTAAGGATAGTCGGGTAGGGATCAGTTAATGTTTAAATAACGAAAGTTGGTGAACAATAATTGAAAGCCTGGTGAAAGCATTCGGCATAGCGTCCAGTCTTTTCTAGCAGATGTAAACCGATTAAGACAGGTATTTTTTATCGTTGCGGTGACGATCAAAGCAAACATAATTATACATGGAAGTACTTATAGAATACATGTAATTCTCTTGTCGTTAGATTTGACAATATTAATATTCTACGTTTCACTATTGTGGTTTGTAACCTTGCTACTGCAATATTCCTAACCTCTTGCAAATATCTTCTGGATGAACATAAGTGAAATTATACTGCAATATTAATCTGATATTGTGATTAATCGTTATGTTAATATTTTGTAAAATTAAGCTAAGCTATTAACTGTGTTAAATATATATTCGATTGCCCTATCACGTGTATAAAAATACAGACGGACTAGAATGTAAAATTAACAGAACACATTACAGAAATGATGTATTTGTGTATACAACGTTCAGTTGAAGCTTTCTCTGTTTGTAGCAATATGGCCAAGATAACTAGTAGTTATTTCGGCACACGGATTGGCGTCGGTGCATTTCCTCCATGTGTAAACAGAACGATGTGGTAGTGGGTTCGCTAGAGCGGCAAAGGTTAAGACACGTTTCCTCCTATAAGAATTGTCGCTACGTTTGCATTATTTGATATATTTCGATCATTGAAATATCTTCCCACTGGATCTAAAATGGAAAAATAGCAATTAATCACCTTCAAGATTATTATCCCCAACCATAGGCGGAGGGATATTGTTTTGGCGTTTTCCGTCAATCCTTCCTTCCGTCAGTCCGTCCGGAGCCATATCTTGGAAGTGCTTTGGCGAATTTCATTGAAACTTGGTATGAGTATATATATGGATAAGAGGATGATGCAAGCCAAATGACATTGCAAACCATCTGTTAATAACGGAGTTATGGCCCTTTGTATCTTGAAAAAATGCGTTTTAATATAAGCTTAGATCTTTATCTTCATTAACACATTAGCCGGAGCCATGAAACTCAATCATCTGGGGATGCTTCACATTCAACACTCATAATCATAGGGGCTAAGGTTAAGGTCACACATTGAGGTCAAAGGTCACAAATTTGATTAATTTTTCATTATTTAGTCAGTCCGTTACATGGGATTCTGTAATAACTGTCCACAATTGTTCTCCATTATCTAGCAGAGAGTCAAATATAAGATCCAGGTTGTTAGGGTCATGGTCAAAGTCACACACAAAGGTCAAAATCACACATTTTGATTAAATATGCCTTATTTGGTAAGGATTCTACCATACTAAAGTTTTACACCCATCCATAAACACAATTTATTTGGCAGGGGATATCAATTCAACGAATTTGCTTGTTAGATTTGCATGAATGGAAATAAGAATAACTTAATAATGATTCGGTAAATTGTTTTGTTTAAAGTCTGAGTACTTGATTTATACGATTTAGTTTAAACTCAAACAAACGTCGAGGTTAGTGTTTGTCATTTCCAAATACTAGTATCTTATAATAGATACAAGTCAAGTCATGTCAGGTAAATTTTATATACAAAGTCGGATAAACAAACAAGTAACATAAGCTCTAATGAGCTTTTTAAACCGACTTACAAGTACATATACATTCATACACATAAAAAGCATGACATGTGTTATTAAATGACAGAGCTCAATTTGTATCTGAAATTGGTAAGCTTGGTTAAATCGGCTCTGGGTATCTTATTTTAAGTTAATTAGGCGGGCGACTGGATGAAAGGACAGTGCGGCGAATAAATGCATTAAATATGAACATATACATGGGTGAGTAAACAATACACATTGCAGACGCGGTGGATTCCCATTAACTACAAATTGATAAATTAGTAATGGCGTTTCTAGTTTGTACTGCAATGCTGGTCTGGAGCCAATGCACAGCTGGAGATCTACTGCAGTATCAACATTCCGTTTATTGAATATATTTTCAGTGTAGTTTGGAGATCTTTGTTTAATCAATACATTTCAAAAGCAAAGCTGTCATCACAGCATGTTACCAGTTTAAACACTACTTCTATTCGCTTGTTGATAAATAGTTGTATTCACTTATACGTCATTAAACTACGCGCATGTAACTGGAGGATCAAAACTGCGTACATTTTGTAATAACAGATCAATAACGACGGACATTGCGACCAATTTATACAACATGGTCTTCATGTGTGATGTATAATGTGTGCTTGATAGTATTGGACATATACTTCAAGGTAAGTATTATTTTATTAAGCCAAAAGTACTCCTTATACAATAACATAGGTAAAAGATTAAATACAGTTGCATGCATAAACAGTTTAGTTAAGTACACGACATTCTTGCACACACGTATACAACTTTTCAACTAGTTAAGCACTTATATAGACATTTACTTGCTTTAGTAAAGCTTCGAGTGGCAGTAAAACTCCACAGATATGAGACAATTAACCAGTCGCCACATGTCAATCAAATTTTCCGATCAGCCAATCAGATATCGATTTTTCACACACCCCTCAGCAACGCTTATATCTGACCTCCATTTTGTCCGACAAACAAAGCGTGTCGTACATATGAAATGGACGTAATTTTTAAGAGTTTACACAGATTTTATATCAAATACATGATCATTACTGGCAGATCATTATTCAAATGTTGGTGCTATACATACTTTATAAAAGGTCATTATTTTACCTTTATTTGTTGGACATATGAACGAGTAATGAGAAAAAAAACACAATAAACAGTTGTGTGTTCTATAAAACGTGTTAAACCGTTTTATGCACAATATTATTAAGCAGTTTGGGCAACATAATAATTGCCAGACGTGCTTTTTAATAATATCAGCGTAATTGTCGTAATTAATAAATGACAGTATTTTGCGCGGATCTCAGAATGAATGAACATTAAGGCATTGTTATGTACTGTACACAAGAAAAGACAACTTTTTTATTACTTGAATGATTTCCAATTAAATATTTATTTTCTGTGAATTATAAACAAGGGAATTCATAATAAATTGTAAACTTAAATATTGTTTTAACTAAAGTAAAAACAACAAAAAGGTGATTTCAATGCGGCTTAGACAGCTTTAGCGACTTCAGCAGCTGGGGTTTCACTTCTTTGTATTCAAGTGTAAAATGTACGGCTTATAAAGTTATAATACAACAACAACAACATTTCGAATACAACATATATTGATACGGGGAGAAATGTGGACATTGCAATGAACATGTAAGGCCCATCTTGTTATAAATAAACTCATGCATAATATGTTTAATATATTCCATCCGAATGTTCGTGAACAGCACCGTAATACCAACATTTCATTGTTCGATAGTGAAATGTAACTTGTTCGCATTAAAAATACATGAAATAAAATGCATATCACACTATCTGTTAATGAAGCCACGAAATAAGGCCTATATTAAATTATGGTTACAATCAAAATTTAATTTATATCTAAATAAAAAGATTCGGTGTCTTTTTAAAAATAACACAATAAAACAAAGATCAACACATTTTTAATAAACAAAAAAAAAAATAATGATATAGATGTGTCATTTGCATTTAATAAAAATATTATCAAAAAAATATTTATATATGAATAGCCACCGGATTCACTGTAAGGCTGTTTTATACAAGTTCAAAGTCAATATGAAATACATGCTCATCTTAACAACGGATTGTTATTCAACTCCCTATAATATGTTTATGAAACGTTTCTGATAGTCAGTCTGTAGTTTACTCATTTATTTTGATTACGCCATTTCTCTCTAAAGCATGTATGATTGTATTCAAGTTTAGTTTAGTGTTCGGCCGTAACAATTTATATTGTAGAAAATAGCATGATACATCGTTACAAATATAGTATTTCATTCGCCTAATCCGCGATCTGCTTGTCGGAGTTTTCTTATCACTAGACCACGTGACTATGTGGGCGGAGCGATCGATAATTTGGCGACTGGTCAATACAGTTTAAGTGTACAGCCTCCCTATGCAGGAGTTTGCTCTGCATTTCAATCACAAACAAAATCACTAAACTGCAACTTACATCATTTAGAAACAAAATCACTTGTCGTCAACTGCAAAGGCACCATTGTATAAGTGTATTTATCTTAGCTGTCGCTTCACATATTCCGCACTGTCATCGCACAAGGACTCATAACGCAAGAGCAAACTTGACCTAATGTTTTTGAAGTACCGAGAAAATAAAATAATGTTAACAAAGGATCCAATATCAAAGTATGCAAGTATATTGGCTTATTAACCAAATGAGTTAATATGTTAAAAACTATCTAAATATTTAGTATTAATTACCAAAGAGTGAATGTGATTTAATATATCTTTATATGTAGCAAATAATAAATAATCACAACAATACTTATTTATTTAATAGTGTTAAGTATAACCCATGAAAACGTTGCATCGAAAATCATGCACATATCGTTTGTTATGCCCATAGTTCAGGCTACAAAAATGTTGATGCGTAAATAAAATATATAACACAATTAAACGAGGGGGTATGATACGGAAGTATGACAATCGGTAACATGCTGTTTTTAGTTGCAAAAACAAAACGTTTCTGCTTCACAAGCATTACATATTGTTTGATAAGATTTACTATAATCGAACGTTTTTTTTATGTAAGCCGGTAAAAAATTTACGATGTGGACAATATTGTGTTCATTTTAAATAGAATGTTTTGACAGAAAGACATGCATAGCATTATGTTCTCTTTTTTGAGTGAGCATTCTAAGTGTCCAGCACAGAAACGAACATAATTAGCACTTCAACAAGGGAACGTCTGATATATACGTTTTGTTTTGAAAATAAGTTTTCGGAAGTATGAATACATAAATAACCAGACTAGCACACTTTGCGTCAATTGATTCATAGCAAATGTAACCATTACGAATATATATTTATTATGTGATGATTTCCGTCTTGCTTAGTATTCAGACAAAAATCGTATTAATTTTGTTTGAGATGGTACGCTGTGTTGCTCGAAATAGAGAAATACGTCTCATTTGGTGACGACAGTTAATGCGGAATGAGAATTTCAGACAGATTATGACACATTTTTCTTATGTATTTTGTGACAAACGTACATGTAACAATCACTTTAACGACTATCACATCCAATACACTCTGCATTAAATAACTAGAACTTGAACATCAAAACAAATGATGGGGTTATTTCTAACGAGAAATATAACGACACCTATAACATAAATATGTAGCTCATCATGAATAATTTTAGTGTAACACTGTTGTCTTCGTAGTGCCTTTTTTACAATTAAAAAAGGAGTAACCATTCAAACAATAAACCGATTGTGTAATGGAGTTTGCAATGTTTGTTTTGCTAGTTACAGTACATGATACAATGATAAACATGTAGATACCGTACTTGTAATTATTTTCTTTCAGTGTATATTGATGTTCTTCCTAAATCGTTTTCATCAGATAGATTTACGAGACGTCTGCCCTTTTAACAACATATAGAGGATATTTGTTCATGTCAGTGTAAGATCGTTTGTTATTTCACGAGTGATCATACAAAATATTATATTTCTATGATCACGAGTGAAATAACAAACTATCTTACACAGACATAAACACATTTTCTGTTTCTTGTATGCCCCTTTTTCAAGAAAATAATTAACAGCTGTTTCCCCTTCGCTGAAAAGTTACCCTTTCCCCCGTGGCGTGCCTCAATACAGCTTGATTTATTACGTCATTTCGTCTAAAAAATGACGTCATTTCACAGTAAAACAGTACCAAAAATGTGTTATTTTAACTGGTGAAAATAACAATTTGTTTATTTTCACTGCTGTTATTTCACTGCAGAAATGTCATATTTTATCATTAGGTATAAAAGAAAAAGGAATATTTATAGAGAAAGCTTTTTACTGTAACTCTTTATTATGGTATTTTGTAAATAAGCTATAATAATTAGTTTGTTGTACTCACAGTGTCTCCAGATGATATTTTGTCATATCTTTTTACAACAACATTAGTAAAAGCTTTATATTGCATTTGATCTTCAATTTAAATTATGTTTCATTTCATAAATAAAGTATGTTCGTATAATCTAATTATAGTGGTTAAATTATATACATTGTTCTTATATGATCTAATTACTTATTCAGTTTAATATTAATGTACTGTAACATAATAAGTCAATATCGAAGTAAAAATAAGATTGGTTTTAATATAAAAACGATCAAAACAGTTCGCAGATGTTATGTCTAAGAGGAAACGAATACAACAACAATGACATTGTGTTAGAATCATCAGACTAGGTACCTGTTTATCATTTATCGTAATATAAAACTTTATGAAAGCGAGATGCAAGCCATGCCTTGTCAATTGAACAGATTTGCGCCAAAGATCTAAACCGGATGCATTCGTGTCCTTTGTTGAGATCTGTATTGCTTGCTTTGTCCGCCTTATCTTGCAGCGATTGACGCTGAAATAAGCAAAACGCCTGCATTGATACACATCAATATACATGGATTCAGAGGGGATGATCACGTGACAAACAAGATGGCGATGTACATGCCAAGACATGTATTTCTCGTCGTTTATATTCTTTGTATACCTTTTTTTAATTGTTAAAATGCCGCTCACTTAACAGCCATATCGGCAAGAAAGGGATAAGCGTTTATATCGTATTAATAGTCGCTGTTTATCTCGACTTTACTCGCTGCGAAATTGTTTATCTGGTCACAAAATAAAAGCTCCCGCTAAGAAAATTCGCAGCGAGTAAAATCGAGATAAAGAGCGAATATAAATACGAAATACTTAATACGAACGCTTATCACTTTCTTGCTGAAATGGCTGGAAAGTGAGCGGCATTAAAGCAATAAATAGAGGTATCATATAAAAAGGCGAAAAATACCTGTATCGGCATGAACGTCGCCATTCTGTCACGTGATTACCCCTCTGGCATTATTGTATTGTAACCAAAGTCGCTTAATCAATTGCTTGAAATTCATGCGATTATTCAATCGGATTCAGCAGACAACTGCGGACAGCAAACTCCTACCCAGAAAGACTAATCGAAGTATTTAATATACTTTAATTGGTTAAAGCGCCTTTGAACGTGCACTCTTGCATGAAAAGGGCGTGATATAAATCCGGTATAATAATAATATAATAATAATAAAGAAAAACAAAACAGACATACTATTATATGCATAAGCCTATACATGGATGGTATCCGAAACACAGTAAACATAGTTTGAAATAATATGTGTAACGTTTTCTTAGTTCTTTTCATTCTTTGATATAAGAACAGGCACATTAACATAAGCCGCAGGTTAACTACTTTGTGTAAGTTTCTACGTTGATTCGTATAAGTTATATATATAATTCATATTTGCATATCACACAATATTATGTAGGAAAACACAGCTACAGTATTAAATATAGTGTTTCCTGCCTGATGCTTTATGCGACTTACATAACAATATATATGTAAAAATTAAATTAACATTTCAGCATATAGAATATAAAAATGCATACAAATGTGTAAATGTTTCGAAAAAAATAAATATTTGTTCATACATTTGGAAACACACCAAATACATATTTTAAGTATAAATAATTTAACTTGGGTTTAAAACATGCAACTGCAATCATCTTTAAAAAAGACTGCAACATTTCGCTGTCATAAAATCTAAATGTTGATCTGGTTTTGAGATATTTAATATGAAAATTATTTATTTTACATCAGTCTTTGTTCTAGTGACCTGAAATTGTATTTATGGCAATGAAGTATCTCAAAACCTAATCGATATGAAAATAAATACATTTTTTTTATGGAAACCTTAGTGTCATATGTAAATAATGGGGTATGTTTGGATTACATTAAAACTGTAACAGTATTTAAAACGACCGCGATATTTGCTAATTTAGAGTTTTTCGTCCGCCATTGCATTCTGCAACTTATCAAAAGTCCCATTCGTTCTTTTTACACTGTGAACATAGAATATTTGTTATCGAATAAACGCAAGATGAAAGGATTAAATCCTTGACATAATTTGTCAATGTCAATTACACATCGTTTGTCTAGCAATTGGAAACTATTATTCAAATAGAGCCGTAAGGTTGTTGTATTGTTCCATTATTACTTGTATCATATATAATTTACAAAAACATAAACATTCAATGTTAATTAAGCACACAACAGCTGTCTTGTACTTAAAATGAACAAATACCTAAATTTAGAACAAATTATCTCCACATGGAGTTTCGTTACATGGAGTAAGATGAGACACAATACGTTTACAGACGTTCTTTATATATAGTAAATCGGCACTCGTATTTAGAATTTCTGCATTCACGCTGTGCGTTAAACGTCGTCTGTATGGTATTTTATAGTGTATATATTTTCTTTGACAACTCACCAACCCGATTTTGAAAGGACTTTGATCTTGTAATCTTCGATGGCCTTTTGTTTCCAGATGTCGACTCTTCCGAGCATCGTTCCATCAGTGATTCTGTTGTCTGATTGAGGTCCGTCATTTCAATGTCGAGTTGGGTATTGCGATTGGGCCCATAACTTCCATTTTGGGTAGCACTGTTATTCTATCGAATACATTGAACAACGTAACAAAACGTTTAAATATGCAAATTACCTAGATAAATCTATGTCGCTCATCTATGTAATTTCATTTGGGAAAGAACATGCATGTCGCTTATTAGGTCTATAAGCAAAGAGATTTGCGATGCGTCACCCATTTAACTGATGGCAGCATTTGAATTTGAAGAGGACCACTGTACGATGTTACATTCCAAATGATTCTTATTTCACCTTGTAGTTTCAGAACGGAAATTTATGAAGGTAGTTATTTACTAAAGCTTTAAAAAATTAGTGTATTATATACAAAATAAAAAACTTTGTGCATGTGAATATATTATTAAGATACTTGGTGAAATTATATAAAGTAATTTAAACGTCAGTCGTCAACCCCCCCCCCCCCCGAAAAAAAATGAGTATGGAACTATGATACAATGATGAATATAATTATACAAACCAAATACTACACTTTTATGGTTTTCATAATTGACTATATTCACAATGTTAAAAATTAAATATCAAACTTCTGGGCCTTGCAATTTCAGAGAAAATTGTTCAAATTATTTTATGAAGTCATTTTCTATATACAGCAAGTGAACCGTGGGCCGTGACTTATTTAAATCCTAGACACATAATTTAAGAAAATTGTGTACCAGACCAATTCATGATTCTCATAACCAAAAATCAATACTTGATAGTTTGGGAAAACGTTTTCAAAGTGTATACTGTATACTTATTAGGATAACAAATAAACCCCACGGCCCATTATGCTAAATATAAAATTGAAAGCTGTGGAACATGCGCTTTGAAAGAAAATATTTCAAGTTATGCTTCTTTAAACCTTTCTAAACAAGTTACCCCAGTGTACTCTTATACAGTTAAATTGCTATACATCTTTATAAATATTTTGACCCACTTTGGCGCGCCAAGTCTTTATCGCAGTGAAATCAGGTTAAACAATTTTAGAGGACCACAGAGAAGCATGTTTAACTACCAAATATCAAATGTATGTGATTTGTATTTTAATTTAATTTGTTATTTTATTAGTTATCATGTTATTTAACTGAATACAGATTACGTTAATACCGGGACGTTGTCTTTCGATAATAAAAGATTCTTTTCAAACAAACTGTCTGAGAAAGTGTTTAATTATGTGGCATACCAAATATTGAATCTTTTGAGCCTTAATATTTATGAATTTGAATTTTTTATTAAATCATGTTGAGCTGCGATGAAAAAATATATGCACTAGAGAGGAACGATTTGAAGTATTTGAAAGATGTTTCATTAAAGGATCATTCCTGTAAAGTTTCGTAAAAATTTCATCAGAAGTCAAAGGAAGAGTTGTCAGTTTAATGAAAGTATCAAGACAGACGACTCAAGACGGACAAAAACAACCACAAAAGCTCACTCAGTGCCTTAAAATTAAATTCGACATTTTCTACGGATGGGCTGATATGTTCTTGCTTACCGATGAATACATATTGTTTTTCACTTCCAAAAAGCTTACATCTTGGGCATTTCAAAAACACTCCGTAGTGTCGATGAAAGACTTTTTTTACAATAAACTGTTTGTACTTACCTGTCCAATCGTTTGTAAATCAACACTGTTTGCAACAGATTCACCAGCGGCCCTGCATGCACAACAAACGGCACTTAATAACGCAGAAACATACTGGTGACCTTGACGTTTTAAAGTTCAACGTAAGTTCTTTAAATTAAAAACATGGAAGGAATGAGTAATAAAACTGATCAAGCTCTACCAAAGAACTGTTTATCGATGAATACCGGTTGTTTCCTTATCACTTCTACACCGTTTAAATTATACGCACTAGGTATTACGGAATGTGCTTGTACATACAATACTTTTGATACAGTTCAAACCTATTATATTAAAGATGTATATTATATCCGTCATTTATATATCTGACTGAATATATTTCATATATAGTAAAGCGAACAATTACTATGACGATAAAGCCAGATTCCTATTATTATACCTACTGGCATTGTTGGCCCAATTCAATAGATATTTTTACACTTGAGTCCATATCAAGCATGTGACAATGCATGGGCCAAAGAGGCATGATTTAAATGATTTGTGAAGAGTTTGATCACCTGATTGCACAAACCACACATCATTGCTGTCGTATGAAAGACACACTTTTTACCTTAATTTATTCTGTACAAATCTATTGACCCACCATTCCGAGACGTGGCTATTTTGACTCGATGGGCTTGATTAAAAAATACGATGTTACATGTAAAAATATTAAACCTCTGGGACTTGCGGTGTCCGAGAAGGTTTTTGAACGTTTCACACTTTCAAATATCAAGCAAACGAGTAATAACTAAGGTGGAGCCATTTTTCACCCCTATAGCATAACATATTTTAAAGAGGACCACCTTATGATGGTACACACTAAATAATAAACAAGGCCTTGGAGCTTCGGAAAACACGATTTCAAAAGTAACGTAATATATAATTAACTGTAAATTCTGTAGACCATTGAACTTGGCAAGTTTTGACCCCTTTAACAAACTTGATAGAGAATCACCATACGATGTTAAATAATAAAAAAAACTAACAACCGGGTCCAAGTTTATCCCATGGTCATGATTTTAACAAATATTGCAGAGGAACACCATGCCATGTTACACAACGAATAAACCACCAAACATTTAGTATCCAGTTGTGTTCCCATGGTTACGATTTGAATAAACTAGCCGTAGAACCACTATACACTATACTATACCAGATATTTAATCCCTGACTATTTTAGGAACACGTGTTACCAACAGGACGGTGCCAATTTAAACCGCAGTGTCTATATTTGAACACATATTGTAGAGGAATACCATACAATATTACGCTTACGCTATTAACTTACTAACCAATTCAGTTTCAGAGAAAAATTATTTATACAAAATATTCTTAAACAAATCATGTTTATCTGTGGGGTATCCAGGTTTGTCCCATAAGAAGATGTATACGATGTTGCACACTTAATATTTAACCTTACCTGTGCGGTTTCAGACTCATTTTTACAGTTTTTATTTAAAAAAATAGTTTAAATCTCTAGCGTCCTAACTCTTTAAATAATCATTTATCTAAAGTTTAGATTAAATCTGTCAATCGATTGAGTAAGAAAATTAGTTTGAATTTAAAGTTTACGGGCGACTAACAATTGAAGACTAACAAGTCACGACAAACAAAAGGCGGTCACTAACGCTCATCATGTTTTTACTTACAATTAAAATATTTTTTCCACAAGCAGACAGCAAAAAAACACAAAGAAGCAGACCTCCACCACCAGCAGCACCACTTATAATAGCATCCCTCGTATTCGACGATTTTGATTGTTTCGTTGTTGCTGAAATTTAAATGTTATGTTATTACTATTCACATAAATGATGAATCTTACTTCTTTCATTAGTATATTAATAATATATATAGTTTGTATTTGTTCAACTGGCTCCGAATCTTTCACAATTATATGGAATCGTCATAATGTGGCAATTTCAATGTTTATGTAAATTTATACAGACGTGTGTCAACATACGGAAAACGGGTAATTTGGCTTTGTAATCCTTCCATGGGGACTGTACATCGTACTGTCCGTCTTGGAAAAAATAACGTCAAAGTCATCTGATGTGCCGTCAATGTCAGTTTTGCGAAATTATTGGACGTCCCACAAATCCCTTATCCGCTTTGCAATTTATTTCATGGTCATTTCATTTATCACCTTAGCGATTGTCGATTGTGTTTAAAACGTGTGAAGGCACAGACTGTGGTGAATTGTGGTCACCACAGTATAAACACTTTTAAATACTCCTGCACTCACTACTTTAATGACACTCTATCGACTAAATAAAAACTTTTGTGCTGCTTTATTTTTTTTGCTATCGGACAGACGCACATTCGTCATTCTGAGATTTTTTGTGTACGATTCATACGATTCGTGTGGGCCGTTTTTCAATTTTGTTAATGTTCCGATTTCGCAACTAGCGCTTACGATGGTTTTGTATCGTGTGTTTCTGCCCTTCGGGTAACCTGTTCCTCTCTTCCTGGTAAAATGTATCATGATTCCGTTTGTTATGTTCCAAGAAGTCTGGGAACACTACAATATGTGTTTTAAAGATCGCAGAATACTAACTTTAAGTATATTGAGAACGCCTTGCACGTTTTCATGTCGTTTCAAAATGACCAAATCGTTTTAAATTAGTTTCGAACTTAAAAAATATATATTTGATGAATTAAAGATATTTTTTCTTATAACCGTTATATTAAGGATAAAACAATAACTTAACTAGGTACATTTGTAGGTAAAAAAAAAAGACAACTCTTCCTTCATTTATATAGTTTTATTACATATGGTATGTAAAACTAAATCGTGGATATTTTGAGAGAAAGTATTTTTCAAATTCTGACGCACTACATGATGACAAGAACATGCAACTAAGTGTATATGGAAGGGAAAGCCCGCCAATAATATTCATCAATAGAAATGTTTCACGTGTTGAATAGTCAGTTAATTTGTTAAACAGAGCACTTTTAAAATGCTTACATACAAAATTTAAATATCTTTTTTGCACCATTGTCAAGAGTAAAACGTTGGATGTTCCGATTTTACAGAATGCAAATAAATCAGTTATGAATATAGAGATATTTCCATGTTAATTCGATCGATGTCAACAATACACATATGTAGACTTACTTCAACAGGTTTAAATGTTTAAATACAAACATGTAACTTCTAAACTCTGAAAACGAAGATAGCGCATAAATATATTTGAATATTTTCTAAGTTGTACGATCGGTTTTAGTATTTTACGCATGTTCATATTAAGCACGGAACCGCCAAGTCAACCGGTGTTGGGGTTAGTATTGTCGTTAGTAGTAGCCTGCCTTCTGTTATCGTGGAAGAACTTACTGTCCAGCTTCATTGTCTTTATAGGTCCCAGGTAAGTATTTATTAAGATTTCGATATATCATCATCATCATTGTTATATTCATGGATGCAGATAGGTGTTAGGCACATTGGATCACACAATAAGTGGTTCTCGACCAACTGCTCTTTGTAAACAATTCACTTGGTAACAAAATCAAAATGCAAAATTCACATGGCATTTATTAATTTAGATTTTTTCTTCAACGTTTTAGGTTTTAACATTAATTCTGATTTGACATGGAAGTCTCCCCCGCTTATCCATTGAAAACAGACCAGACTTAGCTTGGTTACGTTTAACTAAATTGTGGTGGAATTACATTCCCATTTAATGGGATATTCATGCCATATGTATTTTCACCATCTAACCTAGTTCAAGTGTGTTCTCTCGTACCAAAGACATGCAATCAAGACAGGGCTTTCATCTTTTATGAGAGTAAAGGGGACCACAGGGCGGAGATTTTGTGTGATACATTAGTTCAAAGAGGAATCATGTATTGATCCCCTTTTTAATGTTTATTTTATATACAAAATTGTTTGGCATCTGTGTGATATATATTTTTTTTAATATATTTGATGGTAAAATTATAGTAATTTATATAAGGTCGATTTTGAAAACAAGTTTTGGCAACTTATATTAATCGCACTCTACACCTCATTCCAGATGGAATCCATCACCATGAGGGTCTCATTTCATTTTTGAGATGAAGCCAGTGCTTTACTGCATAGTGGTAAGCGTTAACTGCTGGTAGCAACTTATACCGTTTTTGTACGTCTTTGGTATGATGCGGCTAAGGATTGATCCCACAACCTAGTTCACTCGAGGCAAACGCTCTACCACTTAACTGCTGAGGCAGTTTAAAAATGTGGTTTCTGTGTTATCAGCTTGGTTCGTTAACAATATAACAGATAGAAGACATGTATATATTATCTAAAATTACCTATATACTTTAACAGGTTGATGCTATCCCCAAAAGATCAGATAGTGTTCCAGAATGGATCCTGAATATGTAGAAACGTTCAAAAATCGACTGATTATGCTGATTGGTTTGCTGGACTCATGCACTTATCCATTCATCGTTTTAGGTAATAATATCAATAATCATTTATCATAATTGAAAATAATTGTTGTATGTGTTTGATAACAGTTTTAATATGTATAATATTGACTTTGAGATTTTGTCAGATGTATAAACACGTTTTTTAATACTCTAAAATGAATATTAATGGTGAGTGGGGTCGAGTATATTGATGTTGATTTATTGAAAAATAGAACTGTGTGAAGAATTTAACTTTTATATCAATACGACATCAAAACAATTCATTCTTAAATATTTGATGATTGTCTGAGGAATTTATTACATTTTAAATGCTAGGTTATATAGTATGGTAAACAACACTGGACATAAAATGTAATCATTGTCAATATGCAGATGAACGTATTGTTTGTATTTACTTAAGGACACTTGTGTCGTAAGATAAGTATACCAAAGATTAAAATTCATGTGACTACGCTGTAATAAGTAGGTTATATGTATAAAAGATAATTGTTTATTTTAAGATATCGGAAGCCATTTCGACCATGTGGCGACTACTATTACCCCCCAAAAATAGAAGATTCAACATATCCGACCGGCCGTCTCTTGCGCACCACAACGTATAAGAACGAATGACTAAAATAGTCTGATAACAGTCATAAACATGTCAATGTACTCCGAAAAGATGCGTAGCATAGAAAACAGCTTTTGCTGGATATGATTGTATATGATGTGATAAGCACACTTGAAAAGACTGTGCCTTTCATTCCACAGGTTAGTTCGTGAGGCTGCTCAGCATGTTTTGTTTGAGGTGCTTACTTATACTCTCTATTTGTTTGTTTACACATGGCCATCTATATCACAATCATATATTTTCTAACACATTTTATTTTAATATATATGATTATGCAAATTATCTATGCAACAAGCAAACCATTTAGAACCAGATTATTATTTAAGTCATTCAAAATTAGTGTTTGTTTATTTGATTGGTTGTCAGTATGGTGTGAAATCTGTATTTTCCTATTATTTTTAATGGTTTACAGTGGTTTTGTCTTCATATGATTTACATTCTGTATTTTATTATTTTCAGTGAGGAGATGAAAGTATCATCTAGAGACTGGAAGTGATATCATGATAATAAACAGTTAACATAAAACAATACATGTTCAAAAGTGTCATCTACATCTACATCATCTACATTTACATCGGTGCGTTGACTTTACAATTACTCGACAGGTAGTGGCGCTGAATACAAAAGAATGAAGATGGATAGAAATAAACATTATATAAAAAATACAAGAGGTGATACAAATTAAGTACAATATAATAGTAAATATTCAGAGTACATAAGGTTAGAAGAGATAATACAGATAAAGTACACAATACTACATATTTAAATTAGGAATAATAAGAATAGATACATAGTTAAAGGAAGGAAAAAGAGAGATATTCCCAGATGGTCAAACAATCAGCTGGGAATTAAACCCATTGTTAGAAATACAACGTCGCTAGCTCCCTCTTAAAGAATACCAAAGAGGGGGGCCTCAGCTACTGTAGCTGGTAGTCTGTTCCACACTGGGATGGTTCTGGGGAAGAAACTGAACTTAAACACATCTGATGATGTTGAGGTGTGTTTGTATGCCAAGCTATGCATGTTCCGACGTGTTCGCACTGGTGAGTCTGATAGGTAGACATCACATGTTGTAAGCTTTCTTGGTGGTTCGGTCAATATGGGTGTTCCAAGACAGCGTAGAGTGAATGTCCACACAGAGGTATTTTGTTGATTTGTCCCGGTTAGGGTTGTTCCTTTCAATAGGTATGTGTATGCTATCGGACGGCGCTTTCGGATGACTTTAATAACACTGCAATTATGTGGGTGGCACTCCATACCCCATGTTTGTTCTCATTTAGATAGGGTTCGTAGGTCGTTCTGCAGGATGTCACAGTCCTCTTTGGTTCTAATTTGGCGATAGACAATGCAGTCATCAGGGAACAGCCTCGTAGATGACTTCAGTCCGTCTGGTAGGTCGTTGATGAAGATGAGAAATAGCAGCGGCCCTAGGACAGTACCCTGGGGAACGCCGCTTACGACCGGAACCTGATCGGAGGTGGCACCCTCCATAATGACCTGCTGCGAACGGTTTGAAAGGAATGATTAAATCCAGCTGTGGGTGCTTCCTCGATGCCGTAGTGGTCAATTTTTTTTAGAAGGCGCTGCTGTGGGACTCGGTCGAACGCTTTGCTGAAGTCGAGCACGACCATGTCGGTCTGGATGGCTTTGTCAAGTGAGTACGCAAGCTCGTGACTTGGCGTAAGTAGCTGGGTCTCACAGCTTCGACGTGCTCTGAAGCCATGTTGGCAGTTAGAGAGGTAGTTATGCTGGTCTAGGTGCTTGACAGTGGTGCTGCATTGACGTGTTCCAGTAGATTACAGGTGAGACTGGTCAAAGACATGGGTCGGTAGTTGAGCGTTTCTTGAAGATGGCTTTGACGTTGGCTTTTCGCCAATCTTCTGGACCTCGCCTTGCTGTAGTTACTTTTTGAAAACCAACGTCAGGATAGGTGCAAGCTCTGCAGAGCATTCTTTTAGTATCCGAGTTTCTTAACTCCTTCTATTGTCACCACAATGTCACTCATGGATGGACATGATTGTCCTGTTGGTTCTGGTACATGGGTCTGGTCTACTCTGTTGAAGACAGAAGAGAATTGGCAATTTAGGATGTCGGCCTTATCCTTGTCTTCGTTGAAGAGTCGACCATTGTCTTTCAAGGGCGTTATTCCTGTTCTATAGTTTCTTAGTGATTTAATAATAATATGTCCAGAATCTCTTTTGTTTACTTTGCTGGCTTGTATCTGAGTCTCCAATCTCTATAATGTTATTTATATATTCCGAGTATGATTGTCTTTCATGGAGTAATGTTATTTTAATTATTTCATTGACCAGACTAAACAAACCAGAAAACTATTATGCTTAATTACCTGATGGTGCAAGTATTGCAGTTAAAGAAAAAATTCAAAGCAAACATTTAATAAAAATGTAATCAAAAATTTTGACAATTCAACAAATCGAACAAAATTTCATGTTTATTACATGGTGCAGTGGTAATAAGATCTTGCAGCCCCCTCTTATGACTGGGGCCGTTGAGTATCTTCATTAAGTATTTTCAGGTATTCAGATTTCATATGAAATAGAGTTAATGTATTAGTACAAGTTAATATGTTGTTGGTATTGTGAACCACGAAGTCAAGAAATTTTGATGATGATAACTTGTTAAGTGTCAATTGGTGCTTTTATATGTTGGTACAGCAAGATTGGCAATTTCATAAATTGACAGATTAAACTTCGTGAATACTGCTGTACTTCTTTATTAAGTTGCTACTGAATTACTAGTCTTTAACATGCAAGATTTGTATGCTATTAAATTGTAATGTAATTATTAATGTAGTGTTTATTTAGATATACTAAAGAAATCCATACGTGTATAAAACAGGGCTTTGCTACCTTCTTTAGCAAGGGCCTTATATAGGCACCTTCTCCCAAGACAAAGGCCCCTTACCCTAACAAAATTTCTTTAAAATGATGCAATTTTCCCCAAATTTAAAGCTTAGCTTGGGAAATTTCTTCCCCCTTTTCAGTTGTCTCGATATTTTTTCCCTAAATTGGAAGGCCAGGCCCTTTTCCCAAATCAAAACAAAGCCATGGCATAATATTGGAAACTAAAGAAACTTTAATAGACCACAAACAAGTATCATTGGGTTTATATTGTTATTTGTTGTTAAACCACTGTTTTATTAACATGCATACTCATAGTTTATATGCATCTAATCAATATCAGTAATAACATAGAAACAAAAAACATAATATATACCTCTTTTAATGCATACACTTTGTATTAATTATGCAAAAAATTAATTTAAAATGGTTTGTTTGTATAGTTCGTTAAGAGAAAAAGCTTTCCGTAAATACCAGTGAATTAAGCACAAACCCAGTCTATTATTGCAGTTGTAATATTAAACTTGCTGCATAACAACACCTTCTGTGTCGTTCGATGGTGTTCATGTTCTTCTTACACAGCTACGTACCTTAAAACTGGTACAAATCTTTTGACGAATCCTTTTCAAGCCAGAAAAACAGAAGAATACCACATTTTAACTTACGTGATTTTACTTTTTTTGTTTTTTATTTATTCAAAAAGTGTGTACAAATAATAATGCAAAAATATGAATCATGATATTAAAAAAAAGACAAGTGAATAGGAAGAAAATCTTATTAATACAACTTCAATAGTGTGGTTTATTTAGTATGTTTAGATTAAAATAAAGTATTTGAACAATACACACTTAATTCAATATTCCACCATGTTAAAAATATAAAAATTGGTTAATTTGATAATTTATCAGTACATACTAAAACATATGTTCTAGAATCGTATAATAATGTGTTCAGATTAATTGCTGGATGTTATTTTAGTATACATTTGCCTTGGACATTTATCAATTTCAAGCACACACAGAGTCTTGGTGAAGAAAACCATCATCATGCTAATCTGCCATGACAGTTACGCATATTTGAAGGATACCAAACTGGACTCTGAAACAAAACATTTATGTGTCAAGTGTTGTCTTGTAAAATCAAAATCAGCTGAAAAGCCATATAAAGACAATTACTTGAGTGAATATACACCAAATTTAAGTACATTTCGGTAAAATATCCCACAGTTTCTGATACGAAAACATTTTCAAAGCATACTTTATTCACCGGTGTTGACTATTTTCGTTATTGCACCAGAGGAATCATTGATTACATTTAACCGGTAGTCATTAGTTTGTTACTCATAGATTTTATCCGGGATAAAAATTTCGTGTGACGTCATGTCACAATTGTTCCCGGCCTGTAAGCCTAGCATTGGTTCCTGGCTAAGACAAAAAATAATTTTGTCGCTTCCACCGCGTATAGATTACAGACTTTACAACCGTGCAAATGTAAACTTGTCACATTGAAATATGTAAAGATACGCGTTGGCCAATCTAGACGTGTTTACATGCTCACAGTGGAAATTATGAGTACTGTTGCCATTTTGTATATTTTAGCATTTACCTTTGTAAGGAAACGTTAGAGTTGTGACAAAGTTTTGTGCGTTGTATATGCGATTTCAAAATACAAGTAAATGTATATTTTACATTTTGAACATTTTATTTGTTTATTCATTGAACAGTTTTAATTGGACAATGAACACGGTGAACTTTTGAGATGTATCCACCTTAAAAAGTAACATTTTTGAAAATTGAAACATAAAATATCAAACCTTGTTCACTCGAACGGATATTATTTGACATGTTTGTATAATCTATAATTGCAACATGGAACATATCAGCCGAATACTCATCAGGTGCAACATTTCTGGTGATAAATAATATTGGCGGTCTTTCCCTTCCATAAGTGTATGCCTGAATAATAATCAGTTGTTGAAAACTAATGTTATGGTGGTCTGTATGTCTGTTTGTCAGTCTGTCGGCTTCTTTTTCCCAAAATATATTAATACTATAGCTCACTTTGCATTAAATGATTTCAAAATTTACACCAATATAAAGCTTTATGTAACGGGTAGAGTTCAATATTCATGGTCAACGTCCAACATTGTATAATTGAATTTACAAAATCAGGATTGTCCACACAAAAACACAATTATCGTGCATCGAATAATTGACCATATAATGACACAGGCGTAAACCGTCATGAACTGATATGCAAGGAGCGAATTAATGATAACATTACCAAGTTCAATATAATACTCAGACACAAAATGTGAAAACACAGCTGAATATGTTAAAATAGGGCGCACACGATGGTTGCATGGTAGAATTAAAAACACTTGTAAAACTATAAGGAAAATGATATATAAAAGGGTTAACGTGTTTACTTTTGAGGTCAGACTAGAGCGGTAATTTTAGTAATAAGGCATTAAAGCATTAAAGCATCACTACGCATAAAAGGAAGTTTACATATATAATTATACATGTTTATCGGCCGTATGATGTGTACAGGGCAAAACTCTTAAAAATCAAAATGAAGGACTGATTGTGCACGGGAATACATTGATCGAACATCTGATTATTAGTTTGGTAATATGAATATGATTTCATTTGCTTACGTGAATGCGTTCGTGCGTGCATTTTGAAATATTAAGCATAAATAATAAAATAATAATTTACGTACCTGTTCCGTTTACTTCTATAGTATCGTTGTTAAACGGCTTATATGTTTCAAAACAGGTATATCTGCTGTAATGGTTCCATGTCAAATTCACAAGAGTGAGTTCTGTAGCGGCGAAGTTTGTCTGCTTAATGTCAAACCAAGCTAAATACTCATTCCAATATAATATGCAGTGCTCGAGTTGACGGAATTTGCATTCTCCAATTTTTGTAGATGCATTGTCAGTATAGTTCAGAAAAACGAATGTCAACTCTTCTACGTTCGACTCACACTGCAGTGAAACGTTTAATCCGTCTTTAAATTTATTACGTGCCTTTAACGTCACGCTATTTATTGGATGAGCTACTGAAATCAGCATACAAATAGTGAATTAACTATCAAATTAGCTTCATATCACATACAATCGAAAAATAACCATGGCTTTTACAAATGCGAGAAGACGCAACTTAGAGTTTGCATCGACAAAAAGTAAATTAGACAATACTTATATTGACCAATAACTAATAAATATAGAAAGGGAAGCTAACATACGAGTGCATACTAATCGCTTCATATGAGATGCATTTGAAACATTTTAACGATAATAACGTAGTGTTCAAATGTATGTGCATATTGTATTTATGAGTATTATCCAAATTGTTTAACATTTTGGTATGTTTTTTGGTCGAGTTTCATGTTCACTTTTATCATTTGTATTGGCGTGTTGTTTTCGGAAGTGTTTGTATGTTTAATGGCTAAGCTCACGTTGTATCTCGAAAACTGGCGGGATTTTCTTCCAATGTTATAAGTCAATTATTAAAAAAATACAGCTGTTTATTTAATAGCGCGGTTATAAAAGCTAACAAGCGTTTATAGTTTTGTTACAATAAGATAACAACAGTTACACATATGTTAAGCTGTTTGGTGTGTTGGTGTTTTTTTACGAAAACGGTATGGTATGTTAAGCCTTGGTAGTTCTGTTGTACTGAAGTATTCAAGTGATATAATATCCATGGTGGTTACACAGTTCTGAAATACAACGGGAAACATGCCTTAATGTACTGTACACCTCAACCCTTGAAAACAACTACATGTAAATATTTGCTTTAATGCAAAGTAATCAAACGCTTTGTACAAAGTAAGCGTTCCAAAATATATGGAATGCAATTAATAAAAATAATGTGTTAAAACGGAACGGGCCAAAGTATGTAATGTTCGTTAAAGTACGCAGATAATGCATATATGATTAACATGTTTATTTTCAAATAAAATAGCTCCGGAAATGGAAATATTTTGGGAAAAACATAAGTGCACTAATATGTTGCAAAAACAAAGCTGACACATTTAAATTCCAAAACACATACACTACGTTTAGCGCGATTTCTGCCTAAAGCACAGTCCCACCGTGGACAATTTTTCGTCAGCGTGGACAATCGCCGTGGTCTGAGAATGATTCCATCGTGATTGATCGAGCCGACAGTGGGTGAGCACCGCGGACGTTATCGAGTAATTGATCTCACGGTGGACCATCGCGGCCACGGTGGTTCGCGGTGATTACAGGTAAATGTATAGTTTCTGAACGAAGTTGTACTTGTTGTTTATTTAAAGAATTGTTTGTGTTCACATTTCGAAACTGCTTTCTCGTTTGTGTACATATAGCTTGCCAATAATTACATATAAACATGTTACACGTACTTTGATATCAGGATTAACTGTTTCTATTGTTACATGTATTGAGTCGAATATACAATGGAGACTTCGGCGGTAAGTATTCAATTCCGTGATCTTTAAATGAAAACAAATCAGTTGTTATGTTGTCGAGTGACTATGTGTATATCAGTTTTATTCGGTAACAAGTTCATTTCGTCACATACTCCAAATAAAAACGAAATCGAAGGAATATTGTGATAAATATTGATTTATTCAATATCACAATATTAAGATTACCTCGTTCACGTTTTATTTAACAAATGTATCGAAATTAGTTTATAATGTTGGCGAGAGACCATTTGTATACATAATCTTTGTTATTCCGATACACAAGTAAACAATATTGTGACTGTGATAAATCATGTACATTTTTAGTTAAACTTATTGTATTACAATATTATAATTCATTAGATTATGCAAGAATAATAGATGTACACTGTACATGTGATATGCCGGCGCTGCGATAGATGCTTATCACTGAGCTATAAAGATGTACATGTGCATACAATTAATAGAAAATTGCATACAAAAAATAAGCACATTTTGGTGAGATTTAATTGATTGCAAACATGTATCATGGATAAACACGATGATACAAATGAATTGTATTTATACACAATTTATATACGAATACAAAGAAGTATTTTCGCTTGATATTTTATTTCTTGCAGAATTTTTACTGAATTCTATTTTTAACACATTGTACATTAAAAACATACACGTGCACATCAGCAAAAGATCTGTCGGTTTGTAATTAGTTTCTGTGAATGTCAGTTTAGAGTTTCTCAATTAACTTAATATCAAAATATATCGCCGTCTTAGCGAGTAGATGAGAGTGTGAATATTTTATGTGATTGTAATAGAAAATACAGTCAGAAGTGAGAAAAGACGTGCATATACAATATGTACAGGTCTGATATGTGTAAATGGATGTGCAAATCAAATTCTACATCTTTTATTAGATATTGTAAAATGATGTAGACATCAAATTTTCCATCATTTTCTTCAAAGTAAACAACTATTTTATTCGTAATTTAATACGGGACATGTATAATTAAAATATATGCATGAATTAAAAACTCATATTAATTTTGTAATATAATGTATTTAATAAATGCTTATGATATAAATAATAAAAATCTCGTCATCGTTGTTATTACGTTTATATTTTCCTAAAAACCTATTCTTGGTCGTACTTGAAATAAAAAGTTAAACAGTTTACAAAAAGCTCGATGTGATATTATTACTCGGTCAATTCACCGCAATTTCTCATCTACATTTCTTATCGAGACTATACATATTATATATACATGTAGTATTTTATTAAACAGTGATTTACATGTAACATCAATCGAAGCGAAGATTTGTATGTTTTACTTAATGGCATGCATATTAATATTGTGATAAATATCGATTTACATATTATAAATAAATCAATAGTAAGCATAATGTTAAGATTCCTTCGTATACGTTGTTTGCATATGTTACTGTATCGAAATAAACTTGTTATAAACAAAGCACAGGTATACAAATAGGCTCTCGCCAACATTACAAATGATCATTTTGCATGACTATGATCTTAAAATATCACTGAATTAAATACTTACTGCCGATGTCTCGAATTTACACATGTATGCTAAGCAAAACATGTCATAATAGAAACAGGAAATCACTAAAACAAAGCACAGGTATACAAATAGGCTCTCGCCAACATTACAAATGATCATTTTGCATGACTATGATCTTAAAATATCACTGAATTAAATACTTACTGCCGATGTCTCGAATTTACATTTGTATGCTAAGCAAAACATGTCATAATAGAAACAGGAAATCACTAAAATAGTCTGATATCAAATTACATGCAACATCTTTTAATGAAGTTGGTGGCGAGCAATATTTGTACACGAATGAGGAAGATTTTTCGAAATGCTAACACAAAATCTTTAAATAAAAACAAGTGAAATTTCATGCAGAAAGATTTGAAACAAAACGTGAAGCATGAAACGCAATCTATACTCACGCTCGATGTAAGAAATGTCAAATCATTCTGTAAAGACGGTAAATATAATATAAATAGTAGAACAAGTGACTATTTTCATATGAAGTATTAAATGCAAACAATACAATACATCTAAATGTACATGTTTATTCACAAAAACCTGTAATTCACCGCAAATTACAGAGGCCGCGGTAGTCCACCGTGAGATCTATTGCCCGATAATGCCCGCGCTCGTGTTCTTATCATTATATTTGATAGAGCCTGTCACTGCGATTCGTCACGGCGACATCACTGCGTTCCACGGTTTATCGCGGTGACGAAAGTAGTTGCCATGCTGGGCGGAATCACGGTGATGCGAGGCGGAATGCAGAAATCGCGCCAGATTGAGCTGTATCGTATCAACTATAATTATTTTAATTAAACTATCGTTTGCGAATAAAACGGATCAGCGTTCCAAAGTTGTGGAAATCCAGATAATAGCTATTATAATACAATATATTAAACACAGTATTTTCGATAAAAAGAAGTTTTGTATTGCGCATTTATTATCAGAACCATTTCGGAGAATGATTTTATCAATCGAACAATTACATCTTTTATATGAATACAGTCAAACATTTACTCTGAAATAGGACCGACTATGAAGTAAGGTTCTTGGAAATTTAGGAGTTTAATTGTAATAATAGATGATACATAAAACCACTGACCACACTTACTTACTCCAGCAGCTGGAGTTTCACTTAATAAACCTCAATCGAAATCGAATAAATTGAAAAGCATTTTAAAGCGTCGTACGATTCGGCAAACAATTGTGCCGCTGACATGACCTGTAGAATAACAGCTGGTAATAAGAGGGGGTTTGGTTCATTGGTAGCGTATTAGCTTTTTGTGCCATGCGGTCCCGGGGCATGCATATGTTTTATATTCAACCTTTGTTATTTCCATTATCACCGTATTAATATACTGTTAAAACAAGGGCTGTTTGTAAAACATGCATGCCCCCCATATGGGCTCTCAGTTGTAGTGGCAGCCATTTTGTAAATATGTTTTTTGTCACTGTGACCTTGACCTTTGATCTAGTGACCTGAAAATCAATAGGGGTCATCTGCGAGTCATGATCAATGTACCTATGAAGTTTTATGATCCTAGCAATAAGCTTTCTTGAGTTATCATCGGGAAACCATTTTACTATTTCGGGTCACTAAGACCTTGACCTTTGACCTAGTGACCTGAAAATCAATAGGGGTCATCTGCCAGTCATGATAAATGTACCTATCAAGTTTCATGATCCTAGGCATAAGCATTCTTGAGTTATAATCCGGAAACCATTTTACTATTTCGGATCACCTTGACCTTTGACCGAGTGACCTCAAAATAAATAGGGGTCATCTGCGAGTCATGATCAATCTACGTATCAAGTTTCATGATCCTAGGCATAAGCAATCTTGAGTTATCATCCAGAAACCATTTTACTATTTCGGGTCACCGTGACCTTGACCTTTGACCTGAAAATCAATAGGGATCATCTGCCAGTCATGATCAATGTACCTCTGAAGTTTTATGATCCTAGGCATAAGCGTTCTTGAGTCATCATCCGGAAACCATTTTACTATTTCGGGTAACCGTGACCTTGACCTTTGACCTAGTGACCTGAAAATCAATAGGGGTCATCTGCCAGTCATGATCAAACTACCTATCAAGTTTCATGATCCTAGTCATAAGCGTTCTTGAGTTATCATCCGGAAACCATTTTACTATTTCGGATCACCGTGACATTGACCTTTGACCTTGTGACCTGAAAATCAATAGGGGTCATCTGCGAGTCATGATCAATCTACCTATCAATTTTCAAGATCCTAGGCATAAGCATTCTTGAGTTATCAACCGGAAACCATTTTACTATTTCGGGTCACCGTGACCTTGACCTTTGACCTAGTGACCTGAAATTCAATAGAGTTCATCTGCGAGTCATGATCAATCTACCTATCAAGTTTCATGATCCTAGGCATAAGCGTTCTTGAGTTATCATCCGGGAACCACCTGGTGGACGGACCGACCGACCGACAGATCGACAGACCGACCAACATATGCACAGCAATATACCCCTCTTCTTCGAAGGGGGGCATAATAACTATAGTTTCGAAAACAAATGCATTTTTAAAATACGAAAATCATTGAACAAGTGCATGTTTTAAGAACGCATTTTTGAACAACCTTTACTTGTCCTTGAAAATTACGATGCAATAAGCAGTCGGTCGTAATATGAGTTGTGTATGTCTTTATAGAAATGCCCCGTTGGCTGAAATACTTGCCAGACCGTAAGAGAGGTGTTTTAAAACATATCGTGCATTTCCTAAATAACCTAAACCAAGTCAATCAATACTGGAACTGGAATATAAACGGTACTTGATATAAGAGCAGCTAACTAGTTAACTACAATTAAAAGAAACCGTTACCGTCATGCAAAAGCGATTAATTGTGTATATACCACTAACTCACACTTTGAGAAAACGGCGATGGCAAATATCCGCGAAACACTCAAATGCATGTTTGTTGGTCCATCGGTTTCTTATGGAAAACTATAACAAAGACAATATGACAAATATAAAGTAAGCTAACCATTTTGTTTCAATCACAATTAAAGTAAAATTCAATCAATTAGATATCTCTTAGTAAGATAGTTATCATAAAAATTACTATCTGAATAAAACACGCTTTTATGTATGAAAGTCTTTAATTGTCAAATACTTTTTACATTATTGACTACTTGTTTTTGTTTTGGAACATATATGATCATAGACGATGTTACTCTTAAAGCTTGTGCTAACATTTTGAGCGCAAACAATGAGTGAATTCAATTTAAATCGTCCAAATATTTAATAAAAACTTTGAATTTAACCTCAAGTGCGACATTAATCCAAAACTTTAATTTTAGAAAAGAACATATCAAAAATAAGACTTTCGTCACATATGTGCAAAATTGAATCTACATATTTATAGAAACGAACGAAAATATAGTATATGTAGCTCAAATGATACATATTTCTGAAAACGAACATAAATGTAGTATATGTAGCTCAAATGATACATATTTTTAAAAACGAGCAAAAATGTAGTATATTTAGCTCAAATGATGCCTCTTAATACCAATATTAGGAAACTGTATATCGACAAATTATATCATAACCGACCTAGTATGCATACATTTATACGTTTGTTAACAAACACTAACAATACAGTTCTAACAAATCTCGCGAAATATTGTAAAGATTCTGTAACAATGAGACTCGAGACATTGAATGCAAACGCTAAGTAATGTAATGGCCTTTTTATAAACTTTTTATTCACAATTAATGTCAATTTCGCATTGCTATGCATATGCTTATAGCTTATATATTGTCAGTTTTGTATTTATAACTTGTTCAAGTTATATGTTTAAACTTTCTGTTCAGTTCTGTTCTGTTACAATAATCAACGGATCGAATTTAATATGCATTTGGGCAGAGGGCAGAGTTAAATCTAAAGCATAATAGCAATCCGATGAGGAAGTGAGTGTTTAATATTTGATATCTATTACAATCTGTGTTATCATATTAATATGCATATGTTTCACATCAATATTCACTCTGATTTCACCCTATTTGGAAGTACAATACATAACCACATGGCTTCAATTGTTTTTTTAAACGTACCACGTTTTGAACAGTTGCAATGAAATCCGAATTATATTTATTAAAACATTCGAATTAGTCTACACATAATACTTTATATCGAAATGAATATAACACGCAAGCTGGGTTTTCTTAACTTGATTTTTCATCGTTCTAATTTTAGAATATTGGGTTTCCAAACGTGATTCATACGTTTGTCATTTATATGTTTTCAGACAGAACGTTCTGGATAACAGTAGATGAAAACATCCATACAAAGCCTTTTTTCATCTATGAACAATATGAACAATAACTGCGTATTTTCTTAATTTGTGAACATTTTTTTAAGAATAGTAAGATCAAATATTTCATTTTAATGCTTATTTATGCCAGTTTGACATGCATAAAAAACACTAAAAGTGAGCAATTAAAACGACTTAACGATTTAAGTCAGTAGTTTATTTTGACAACAATAACACTATAAACAGTCTACATACGTGCACATATTGCTTTTCCAATTATTCCCGCACATGACACAGCGTGCTTAAAACACACGACACTTTAATAACCCAGTAGCAAGATACGTAAGGTTAATAACACATTTCCTATTGAAATTCATAAGAATTGCGCTACATGTTGAAATCTAACAAAACCCACATGAGTCATAAATAGTAACAGCGGATTTCCATCGACTGGTTTATTATTTTGATCTGCTAATAGCGTTGTATTCAAGATGTGTTTGCCAAAACAGTGAAAATACGTTATTTTTCGTATACATAAGTACAAGTTTATAATATATAGTTTTTTAAATATTTGTGTATGACTTGTTTTGTTTTTACTAAATATGCTTGTAGAAAACATTACACGACTGATGAACACAAGTTCATGCGGACATTCAGAGTAAAACACAGTTAATTATGATGATGAGATCCCATTTTATATATTTTTTGACAATTAACTCATCAGATGGGTATATTTAGCAGTACTATAGTTATATTTACAGTTTATATACATGTATAAGTTGTACATAGAGCTTTGATATTTATGTTACCGTACCTATATATAGACACTTAAGGAAAAACGTTGGAAAGAAGATACATGTACCTAAAACTAATCGGAAATACATTTACTCTAATCTTAGTTTAGATAATCTGGGTTTCTAACTGGTTAAACCTCTCATGTTTCAACCTGAATTTCATACAACAAATTACAGTATGAATAAGCAGTGATTTGTAAAAACAAATATAATATTTTTAACCGTATTGTTTACGTGCGCTATATGTGTAAACAGTTCGTAGAAATACCACCCATGCTGTTTGTTCAAAGAAACGCATGCAGAAGATAATATTTTATTTGTACCTAAACTCATAGTCAAGTATTCATAGTCGGTTAAATGCCCCACAACGATGCATGAAATGCTTATTTACCTAGTATGCAAAACACTTCTCAATTTTCCAGCACTCTACTGCAGAATGAAAACTATTACGTGCATTTTCATTTTAAAGGAGTCAAAGTTGAACGCATGTAAAACGGATGGGATTCCACAGTGCTCCGCATTAAGACCATTACGATGACATGTTGTGCTATTTATATATATTTGGTAAAAAGAGGCTGAATCACGGCAAGAAAAATAAGTAACATGTCTGAATGCTCAATATTATGAACAACATTTCGGGTTGTATAAATGTTATATAATTGATAGTTAAAAAAATACTGTCTATAATTTTTACAACAGTATGCTGAGTGTTTTATGAATATCACGACATGCTTTATTGTTTCTTTTTTTACTCATTAATGATCTTACTTCCACAAACATATTGGTGAAATCTTTGAAAGCCGAAAATGTTTTTAAGTTATCACACGTTTGATGTTTGCATAAGAGTTCTGTGTACAGTCAATGTTTTACTTGCAAAAGCAAACGGTTAGAAACCACTTGAAAAATGGTTACGCAAAAACGTGTTTGCTTGTATGGTATTAAGCAGATTGTTTCTTATTGCGAAAGTATGCGCGTTCTGTGCGTCACGTCCTTCATCTTTAACAATAGCCAATATGTTGCTGATTAAATAACACATCTGTGCGACGTCATGCCATATGTTGCACCGATTTTATTGCTTCCAGACCGTTCTCGTGCGACTATTTAATTTTGCACCGCCTTATCCATTGTACGCGGTGAGTCTTCGTTTGTCAGTTTTGCTCGGATAATCGAATAATTCGTCGAGAAGAACATAGTATCCCTGATTATCTCGTCAGCGTCGTCCATATCACATTTGCTTGCGATCGGACGAAGCCTAATGAACTGATGAATTGTGTCGAACTTGAAACGGCTGAATACTTGATATATTTTGACTGTAAATCTGAGAAAATCATTGAAACAATACGTGTCCAATTTCTTACAATCGCATAAAGTCCCTCAGCGTCTTCACGACGTCATTTTTGGAGGACTTTCTCTGCATTCCTCTTCCAGTCATAATAATAAGTAGTTTACTTTCGTTCCTCCATTCTTAATCTGTTATATTTTTCCACTGCTGCTGTAGAGGGTGTATATTACCCATGTTGATAAAAATCTTGATCACAACACATGTGTTAGGCTATATGATTCAAAGCGTTTTAAATAAAGCAACGCTCACCATCTACAAACATGAAATATCGTAGCGATGCATATCAATGAGTCTAAATGTGTACATATGTTACTCTCAGGTGCTCTTAAGTTTTTTTTTGTGTTTGAATAGTTCTACCTTTATATATTGCAAGTTCGAATTAAGTGTACACTTACGTTTAACAAATAAGTTTTAGACGTTTATATTTAAATGCTTGTTTAATCTTTGAAACATACACTTTCAAAATGTTTCTTTGTTATTTTATTAATCGTTAAATTATTGATGACATACATATTCGTGGATTACAACGGAATACTCACAAGGGACAAGTTAAACGGCTTCCTTAACAAATCAAAACCCCATAACTTAAACCCTTGAGTTAATATGGGTAAACTTACTATGTTCAGGGCGGCCGCAGGATTTGGAGTAGAGTGGGGTGGAAGGGAAAGCGTAAAGTTTGATAATTTTTAATCACAGTTTATGGATTAAACCCTTGAGTTAATATGGGTAAACTTACTATGTTCAGGGCGGCCGCAGGATTTGGAGTAGAGTGGGGTGGAAGGGAAAGCGTAAAGTTTGATAATTTTTAATCACAGTTTATGGATATTTATCTTGTATGATGTAGTTTCGGTGACGATATAGCGTGAAGGAAAATGTATTTACTGGTGTTTTAAACCCACATTTGCGACATGTGATAACTCAGCAGACAATGGATCAAACAACATTCGACAAAGGTATTTTCTAGCATAAAGTTTGCCAAATTTGATAGCGTAAAAGCATTCGTGAGCCTCGTGATATATTATAGGTTCTAATAAGTAAAACACTGTTTAATTGAAGCAAAAAAATATACGATTTTTGGTTTTGGACTTTTGTATTAAAACTGAATTTTTGAAAACATATGTATATACATGGAAATATAGCAATATAACTAAATATTCACATCATGAACAGTAGCGCTCCTTTGTCCCCTACCTGTCTCGCTAGCACTAGAACGTTTCGTATGTAAGATCTATTATAAATATATGCAAGTTCTAGAGCAAAGCGAGCGAAACAAATTCAACACATTATTCTTTTTTTTCGGTAAAATAGTTATTGCCCGGAAACCTTAAGTGTGGTTGGAAGCCGGATGCCCCTAAACCCATGCCCTGGATCCGCCAGTGATTCTCCGCATGCTTACAAAATCGTTTTGACTCATTCATTACTCACACAAAATTAAGCTCGCCCGAGTGCAAGGCTAGGCAAGGATTGTCTTTAAGGTATGGCAACATCGGTTAATTTTTCTATTTTGAGCTTCACATTGTGTTAAATGTATGCGACACTTAAGATACGTTCACAGTGCAGACCCGCTACAAATCATAGTTTACGCAATCATCATAATATTACATAATTATATACTTACTGTTAATATTGTCGTTGAGTTGGGTTGTAGCTTATTTTTTCATACAAGTAAACGTCAAAACTCGCAAAAACTGTCTTTTATTTAAACAAATCTAAAGATGTATATCGTTTCTGTCCATTTGGCTAGTCAATAGCGACAGGCTGTTGAAATTGTATTTGAATGGGAACCAAATATTTAATTATTATTTTCCTATTGTAAATACATTTCTGAATGTTATTCTAAACAACGGAGTCAGCCATTGTAATGCTTGTTCCAACAGGATGGGACTTATTGTGTATACATAGTGTGACAGTCAAACATTACATAATTTATCTGCTTTAAAATATAAATTAATATCTCACAACACTCAATGAACTATGTTATTATTATTATTATTATTATTATTATTATTATTATTATTATTATTATTATTACTATTATTATTATTATTATTATTATTATTATTATTATTATTGTGGTTGTCATTATTATTGGATGATGAATTCCTACGCCTATGTATAAAAGTTAACATATTAATGTTAATATTAGTGCATATTAATGATAAATTGTCCGTCTGTTTGTCCTTCCTTTCGTCTGACGGACTATTGTGTCGCATGCAACTAAAATGGGATTGCTTCTAGAGGAAAAAACATAATGCAAACATAAATATCACGCCTGTTTAATTGTCTTCATTTGTTGAGTTAAAGATGGCGTTTTGCGTTAAAAGTGGAATTCTGAGGCATCCGTGTCCGACGAACAGGTTTCTTGCTAAACGATGGCGTTTTGCGTTAAAAGTGGAATTCTGAGGCATCCGTGTCCGACGATCAGGTTTCTTGCTAAACCTGTACACAAATGGACAAATACCCTCATTGTGCACATTAAATCAGTGAATATACGCCACACGCCGACAACCAGTACGACGCAAAGTTTGGCATTTAACTTTTAAAATGATAATAATTACTGATTATCAAATAGTAATATTTGAACACAGTCTTACATGTTGTTGGTTTGTGTATTTTGTATGTTGTCGATCAATCGAAGCCTTTGAACGACATAAAATAGGCACATTTATAAATTGTATAAAATGCACGAAAAATCATTGAACCATTTATAAATGTTACCAGTAGAAATATCTTAATAGAAAGGACATGACATTTTAGATCCAAATTATGTTGCATGCTAAATGACATGTTTATTGCATATTCATGTTTATTGCATATTCTACCGAACAAATGTATTAGAATGACATGGAACATGTTCTAGACATGAGCAATCTAAAATAAAGAAAACATGTGTTTTCCCAAAGATAATTTAATGGTGAACTTGTGAAGAAACAACGCAATGTATTTCAAGTTCCTTTTATTACAGAAAGTGCATTATGGATAATGAAACGTTGTGTTCTCGTGTGTTGGGTATACACTTACAGACAATGTAAATAACTTATTAAACGATAGACAACTATGGAAATGCAAGCGATGTACAACATTCAGTAACATAAACTAGTATCATCGTCATAATATGATTAAGTCTGTTTTATTAGACAATGAACAATTATGTAGTCAATATGATTCCGAAGAAAGGTGGCGTGTGAATAATCCTATGTTTGTATTATTATAATTTACTAACAATAAATCAATAGATTTTATTCAAAATGGATTGCATTATAAACTAAAATATTTCTATATTTTGGAAAAATGGTATGTTTTTTCCAATTTATGAATTTAACAACATAAACAATAAAAAATCCCAGTACATGTGTTTAATCGTTTCATCGAAAACATAGTCGATAAGCAAGGTTTTTAAGTGTTTTAATGTATATAAAACAGATATACATAACCTTTTCAAACCAGTTCAAAATTTACAAATAAATTCAGTATGGAAAAAAAAACCTATTTTGGTTTCAATTGTTTTCTCATGCATACAATAAGCCAATGTTTATTGATTCGTTGAGATTGCATTGTGTTCAAACCGACATGTATACCTCTTATTTTACAGGGGCTCAATTGATATAACCCTTATTGCGTTTCACTAGGCTATCAAATTCTACAAGCAGGTGAACATCAGCACACATTAAACCTTTTAAAATTATTACCGTGAAACACACAAAGAAATGGGAAAAATACTGTACACCTTTAACACTCTTTCGATTGAAACAGATTACGCACATGTTCATTGATAAATTGCTATTATCTCATTTGATTTGGGCCTGCATTCAATAAATCAGTCAAGTAGCAAACAAAGGCACTCGCATTTGGCGCGCATTGATAGCAAGTGAGAAAGAATGGTTTAAATGCGTCTGCCCAGTTTAACCCACAGACTTCTCTTCTTATCTGTGTGATTTTGCACCAAAAACCTTCTGGTATGAAAAAGGCAAACGTTGTTCCGTTAAGTAAATTAACACTTCGACGGTTATCCCGAGCATTATTGATAAACAAAAAAAAAATACTACAAGTCACCAACACAACAAATTATGTAAACATTCTTTACATAAATACAAACTTTGATAATATTTACATGCAATCATGAAGTCTTATGATGTGCACATTAATGATTGCATTCAAAAGTAAGATTTTTCCTTCCGTTTAATACGTCAACGGATTTACACACTACACAATTATTTGCGGTATTATGATTTGGTATTCTAAATTTGATACAAATACACTAGTGTTTGAGTACATGCATACAATAGTTGTACAATATTTAACCTGACGATTATTTGAACTTTACCTATTGAAAAGTAGGAAATCAGTTATTTACAAAAATAACAATTTCATTGTTTGGCCTTATGTTAATTAAAACCACGATTTAATGATGTGGACATATGGTCAATTTATTTATTTATTTATCCATACAATTTTTCTCATATTTAATTTTAAAGACAAGCGCCAAGCCTGTATTCAATTATAAATATACTTTCCTTAGTTTAATCCATGTACTGTCAAGCAGATAGGCCAAAATGTCATTTATTAGATACACTCCTTTGGTAAATAGACGAACCTATACTTATATAACATACTAGCGTCTAGTGTTAAATGGGTATACAAACAGTCTCTTTTTAGTTGTTCGCTTGCGGACAACTAAGTTTAGTGGTATGTATTTCAAGTCGGTCTGCTCTTAACTACGATAAGAACGATAACCACCGCATCTGCCTGTTTATACTTCACCACTGGTACACTGCAAACAGTGTGTGTATGTAATCAATAGTGTTTAACAGCTTGTGCGACAACATTGGCCATTTTGTCATTTAAATCTGTACATTTTGGTTGCTGTAAGGGAAAACGGTCCTTAATGTATGACAAATAAGCGGTGTCCCAGATTAGCCTGTGCACACTGATAAGCTGTTCAATGCGCACAAGCTAATCAAGGACGAAACTTTCTGATTTTATGGCGTATTCCAAAAATGAAGCTTAAATTATCTTTTCTATCAATGATTTAAAAAAAAAGATAAAAGTAATAATAATTTCAAAGTAACTTCGCTGACAAGGCTAATAAACAAAATCACTTTTAAATGAAATAAACAACCAATGAGTTCTAAATGTGTATCTTGTGGCATTTTAGTAAACATCTAACTTTTCAAAGTTTGTCATTAAATGATTAATATTGATAAATGTAAACATTGGATCTTAAAAGCTCAAAAAAAACAACAAGACTAACATTAAAGAAACAAAAACAAATTAAAAATAACCTCAACTCGGCTCGAACCACTGACCCCTGGAATTTTTTTTTATCGTTTAGACCACTCGGCCATATGTGCTCATACAATGAGAGACGTGTTTTATACTTTATATAAGAAATCCTCGTAGTATAAAAAATATAACGACAACAACAGAACTCTCCAAATTATTAAATCGTTTAACTTTGTCAAATACCAAAACATGAAAAGGTCCCTTTAATGTCTTCAGAATTGCAAATTGAATGAGTTCAATACACTGTCGAATCTTACATAATGAATAACTTACATGTTGAGTGGTTGCCTGTTAGCCTGGGGCCAGTAGATTTAAGCCCAGGAAACTCAATTTCAAAAGTTGGTTACAGTTGGGCTAAAAAGCAGGCCAACTAGCTTTTTCAAAGCTTGAACAACTCAATCCATAAACATATAATACAAATTGGCGACTGTGGATCAATTAGGCATAGGAAATGATTCAATTCCGGCTCACAACAAGACATGATGCATTAAAAGTCTGTCATGTCGGCAAAATTGTTGCTTAATAATTTAAAGAAAATAAATAAAGTATTAGATACACATAACACAACATGTACATGATTCTAGGCTTGTTATTCTTTAGCAAGGCAACCAAAATTCTAAAGATAATTGCCAGTGCAGCAACCAATTGCGACAAAAAGAGACATAGTTTTGTTATTTTGTCCAAGTTATCTCTATAACATAGATATGAGGATAAACAGTGCACACACATCTCGACCTGTGCTTTAAGACAAACTCTTTATAAATGTGAATCGGTTGTGTGCGTTGCAAACTTGCCATATAAAAAGCTATAACATACTTTTGAAAACTGAGTTGCGTCTAAGATATTGCAATAGCGAACAACTTCAGTGTCTTAAGCGCTTTGATTGTAAAAGGAGGAAAGCCAGTTCACTCTACACACGTAGGGATGTAGTTTCACAATTTCTAATTAGCACGGGCGAAGCACGTTAGCGGTTTCGCTAGTATATTGTGATTATAATGTTTATGCACTTTGGAAAGTATTTGTGTAAAAATTTAAGGAGCAAAACAAATGGCATTGACAACTGTGTCTATGTGTTAGCAGTTTAGTTTAATCAAATAACTTCGCACATACTTTTATGGTCCCCGATGACCTAGGATCGAGGCGATGTACAGCCACTATACAGGATCACAACCAACGGAAAAAATTACAATTTTGATGAAGAAAGGTCAGTGTATTTATAAATATGGCAAACAGGGTGGGGATTTCAAAATTAAAAAAGTTATCAATAAAAAAGTAAAAGGCGTCATGACAACGAAATTTTTAAGAATTGTTTTGAAGAAGTTTACGTAGTTAAAAGAATAATAATAATAATAAATTATGAACAAAGACATTTTGCAATCATAAAATCAATCATAATTGGCATTGCTCAATAATGATTTCTAAAATTCTAGTGGATTGAGAATATTTAAGAAAGTATTTGAGTTTTCCAATACTTTATGACTTAGAGTAATAATGAAATTAAAGGCGTACACATAATTGAGAGTATTTGAAGAATTTTGCACATTGTCATTAAATAAGAACGTACGTGGAAATATGAATATTGGTTTACACATATTTATTCAACAATTTGTTTAACAACATAAATAAACGCATCTAATGTTTATAGGATTGGAACGATAACTAGGCTTGTAGGTCTCCTTTCCTACGATATTTACAAATATAGTGGCGGTATTTGCATTTTAGGCACAAAACATTTGAATAATCATTCGAGTTTAAACAAGTTTGTGAGTAAGATTGGAATCAAAATTGTTTCAAAATGTTGAAACAATGTATTAAGAAAAAAAAAAAAAATATATATATATTTATTATATATATATAATTATAATCAAAGAAATTGTTTGAAGAAAAATGATGAAACATAGAGAACCGATAGTTTTACTACTCTGAACCTTCTTGAGCCTTCGATAAAACTATATACTTCATCAAACATTGCAAAATTATCTCTGGTGGAAAGATTATCATATCCATACAGTAATGTGCGGACTGATTTATCCGTGTATTGTTCTATAGTTCTAACTGGAGTGAATCTTATAGCCGGATATATTGGAACCGACCAGTAAAAAGTGAGTAGTGTCCTCTATTTTTCCGTATTGACAAAGTGGTGATCGAACCGAATTTCTATCAAAAAAGTGTTTATTAAGGTTCATGGGGGGGATAAAATTCATTAAAACTTCGCTTTGGTTTTTCTTCATTCAATGTGGTACAATATGGTCAAACTATATATCATTTTAAAGCTTAAGACGGATAGAATAACATAAACACATTTTTGACATTCAATATTTGTGTGCTTTATTCATATTTTGGTTTAAAACCAATACATTTTTACACTTATTTACAAAATCTCCATCTAAAGTTAGGAAGGATATGCACTACCTTAAGCTGAATAAATACAAAGCTATATACATATACAAGGTCAAGTTAGCAACATTTCACAAAAAAATATTGTCATAAAACAACAAATGAGTTTTTATTCAACTGCCTTTTTGGGGTAAATTTCCTAAACAAAGTTCTAAAAATAACTAAAACGTAACTACTTTTTAAAAATCCAGGTATGGTGGATAATAAGAGTCACAATTCTATTTCAAAGCCTTAACAATTTTGTTATTTACCTCTCAACCAAATTGCAAATTTTAAACCATCTCAAATTGAAATAGATTGCAGACGATATATAAAATTGTAAAGGAATATAAAGAAATTGGCAAACCAATTGATTTTATATTTCGATTCCTTCTACCCATTTTGAAGGCGTGGCCATCGCTGTGCTCCGTAGAAAAACGTGCAAAACAAATCGGTCGAAACCACGTGCAGTGGTGAGAAAACCGGGTATGTGTATACACATACCTGAGAAAACACATACGTATTTTGACAGTTGGGTGGCAACTAGTAAAACAACTATTAACATTAATCAGCAAGAGATCGCACAAAATAACAGAAATGACCACGTAGAGATATCATCAATTACCCTATTTTAAATATTTTCCAGCTGAAAATTGTCCCCCACACGTCTTTTTTAGTTTATATGTATTGTTTTTCTGGAGCCGAAGTGCATCTCACAGAATATCCACCCAACTTCCGTTGTTTTCACTTTCGTTATTAAAAACTCCGTTTAATGAATTATTTCTAATTTTAGATTGTTAAAGCGATGTATTATTATATATTATCACTAGAATAGTATACCGTGATGAATTGAACGGAGTTACGTATCGATCTTTCTGTCAGTCTGTAAGCGTACTATTTTATGCGCAATAATATAATACATGTGATTCGACAACAATTGTAAACATTGGTGAAATGCTTCTTACATAGTTATTCTTTTGAGTGTTTATGAGGTCTGATCGTGCAGTTTGCAAACATCAACGGAAAGATTACAATCCAATGCATTTGTCATCGTCAACCGTTTGGAATGTCAATTAGGCGATGAGTGAGTTTTTAGCATGTTTCTTTCTATTTTATTAATTTAAAGATGGCTGCCCCCATGGTGATGAAATGAAAAGACGTGTATGCAGCACCCGCTGTCTTTGCTTACCATAATAGAACAATGGATTACTACGAGGTTTGTTAAGATCAAGGGCGTTTTTAAAATCAGATATGTTATCAACAAGCTTTACTTCGTCTGGTAGTGAATTCCAAGCAGAGAAGTCCTAGTCCGAGCACCATCTTAGTGGAATGAATTACGTAAAGATCTTGCAGATTGCTCGCCAACTGATTATGGGGACAGTGAGGAAAAATATTCTGGACTAAGACCTTGTACCATTTTAAAGAAAAAAAATGAGATTGTGTTGGGACCTTCTTGTGCCAAGAGTTTCCCAGCCAATTTCGTTAGAAAGTAATCTTATGGACTCAAGTTGTGTACAGCCGGAAAAATGCGGGCAGCTTCAGTATGAATTTTATCTAACTCATTTTTTTCATACATAGTACAATTATCCCATACATCTGCATATTCTTGAATAGGTCGAATAAACGTGAAGTAAGTTATTTCAAGTGACCTTCGGTCAAGGCGAAAACGAAGCTTTTTTAAAAGGTTGACTCGTGACCAGGCTTATAATTTAATACACTAAATGTGTTGATGCCAACTTCCATCATTTGACAGAATAACGCCTAAATGTGTGTGACTATTCACTGCGGAGTATCGTACATATGGATATGATTATGATAGGGTTCGACACTCTTACGCGATATAACAATTGATTCCGAATTCAGTGGAATGAATACTACCAACCAAATATCGGCCCATTTGGCAATTTTGTCTATATCGCGTTCTAAAACGGCGGCTGCAGAATTTGGACTGTCAACAACCACGAATAAACTGATGTCGTCTGCAAATAAGTTTATATGAGATTGAATGTCATTTACAATGTCATTATTGTATACAAGAAATAATAGGGGACGAAGAATGGAGCCCTGTTGAACTCCAGCCTTGATTTTGGCTAAGGAAGATAACGCCCCGGGAACCACTACCCTGTGATGCCTTTGATACAGATAGTTAGAAAACCAGTTCACAAGTTTGTCTTTGATACCGGCGCGATTCAGTTTCATTAAAAGGCCATTATACCAGACTTAATTAAATGCTTTGCTTATATCGAAAAACACCACCCGTACTTCCAGTCCATCATCTAGTGCTTTGCTAAACGTGTTGTAAAAGTATGTGAGCTGGTAAACAGTCGAGTCATCAAGCATAAATCCGGATTGAAATCTTGTGAAAAAATTAGTATCAGGAAAAAAGTTAAATACATGTTTAAAGATAATCCGTTCTAGTTCTTTTTGCATGGTATTCAGAAGTGAAATTGGGCGATAATTCGAGGGAATGAAAATTTCCTCTTTTTTAGCTCACCTGGGCACAACGTGCTCATATTGAGCTTTTGTGATCGCCTTTTGTCCGTCGTCCGTCGTGCCTAGTGCGTCGTGCGGCCGTCGTCAACATTTTGCCTTGTGAACACTCTAGAGGCCACATTTATTGTCCGATCTTCATGAAATTTGGTAAGCAAATTTGTCCCAATGATACCTCGACCAAGTTCGAAACTGGATCATGCTGGATCAAAAACTAGATCACTAGGTAAAAAAAAGAAAAACCTTGTAAACACTGTACAAGTCTCATTTGATGCCCAATCTTCATCTATCTTGGTCAAAATGATTGTCTTAATGATGTTGGTTGAGTTCAAAAATGGTTCCAGTCCATTGAAAAACATGGTCGCCAGGGGGCGGGGCAGTATTCTTTATATGGCTTTAGAGAAACCTTGTGAACACTCTAGAAGTTACATTTTTTTGTCCAATCATCATGATACTTGGTAAAAACATTGGTTTTATTGATATGTTGGATTTGTTTGAAAATGGATGTGATCAGCGGAAAAAAACATGACCGCCAGGGAAGGGGCAGTTTTCTCTATATGTATGTTAGAAGCATTTTCCTTATATTTATATTAAAAAAAATCTGGGTATTAAAAACCTGGCCGCCAGGGTGGGAAGGGTTATTTTCTATATAGGCCTATTGTGAATACTTTGGAACACCTTATTTTTAAAGTCAGTCTTCTCATACCAATAATTTGAAATATTTGCTGAAGAGTTTTAATCTTTGTTTCTTTCCATTTTAGTATCTCAGGTGAGCGACCCAGGGCCCTTTGGTGCCTCTTGTTTGAATATTGCATAAACGTTTGACATTTGCCAACCATATGGTACTGTTGACGACGACAAAGACATATTAAAGAGATCACAAAGTGGTTTACTTAATTCATTAGATGCCTCTACAAGTAAAATTGTATTAATACCGTCAGGGCCACATGCTTTACCCAAAGACAGATTCATAAGAACGTCCTTTACTTCGCAAGCGATTATTACTATAGACGAAATTGACTGCTGATTTACTATGGTTGCCAAGTCAGAAATAACGTGACCAAACTCATCTATATAAGTCTGTTGAGCGAAGAAATCATTAAGTTCTTCAACTTTTTGAAGTTCATCAAAAACCAGTTCGCCAGCGCAGTTGACAAGAGGGGGTAAAGTTTTACTAACGTTGATTATTAAGAATGATTTTAGGACTTTTCAACAATCACACGAAGAGTAATTGTTGGATTTTAGTTTGCATGCAAGAGAGTCGTAATAGTTTGATTTGGCAAGGCGGACAAGAGAGACTACATCATTACGAAGTACACAAAACCTAGTCCAATTAGATGTGGAATTCGTTGTTTTAGCTTTCCTATAAGCTCGTTTTCGATTTCGTATTTTTAATTATATTTCCGATGAGAGCCATGGCGGCTCGGCCTCGCGGACGGTGACGTCTTTGTTTGGTATACAATCAGCTGCAGTAATAAGTAAAACGTTAGTAAGATTTTTAGTTAATGTATCGATATTGTCACTATATACTTTATTCCACTCAATATTTGATAGAATGCTACGAATTCCTTGAGTCGTACTTCCAAATTGTATGTTTATAACATAGAGATGATGGTCTTTTATAGTTAAGAACAACGGATACGGGACAGTGATATCTTATCGTTTGATCAAGGAATGGTTCACCAACACCATAGACAATGACAGACTCTTTGTTTGAAACAAATATGAGATCAATAATAGATGACAAAGTTTAAGTAAAGTGAGTGGGATCCTGTATACATTGGTCGAGTGCAAACTGCTGCGAAATGTCGGCGATTTTACGTTTAGCTGGATCGAGTTTGGTGTTTAAATTAAAGTCGCCCAACACTATTATGTCGTTTATTCTGGTATCTAATGCCAGCCCGATTGAGTCTTCGATTTTACTGAAATAATTGTGATCTGAATTGGGTGGTCCGTAAAAGGTTCCGATTAAAATTCGTTTATTAAAATGAGGGCGAACCTTCAACCAAATTGCTTCAAGATAAGTTATCTCTAGATCTGGTCTTCGAGTAAACTTAATACCATCTTTGACATATACAGCAAATCCGCCGTGTGAATTTTGAGTTCGATCACGGCGGACAGGTAGGCTAAAACCTGGTATGAATAATTGGTCATTATTAATGGATTCTGATAGCCAAGTTTCTGAGAAAGTGATGGTATCAGATGGTATTAATTCTGCAGCTAGCACATCCAGTTTATGAAGAAGACTTTGCACATTATAGTGTACTATCGAAAAAATTTGAGAAGAATTGAGAAAATTGGACATTTCTAGTGATGAGTCTCTATGGGATTCTAGTGATGATGAGGGAACACTAGCTGATGGCCCGGGGTTTGGGTGGATGGCACCGGATATGATCAGTAGAAGACAGTGTAGCCTTAGGCAAAGTGATAACACAAGGACTGTTGTATTTAATCGAAAAAAGAACATGTTATTTTGCTTTAATTTTTGACTGATTGGACTGATACGTGCATGGGTATGTAAAATAGAAAATTGAGGTCTGTGCAGAGGCGATTTGATCACTTTTAATCACTATGTTTTCTGGTTATACCAAGTCGCTATTGAATTATCTATCATGATACAATCAATATATTTATGATATGAAATACAGATAATTATGCAAGAAATAGACATTTAGGCATAAAGGTGTACAAAGATCCTCTAAAACATAATTACACTATAAAGGTTTCAAAATATTAAGAGAGAACAACAACTACGTCATATTCTTTATACATAGTCTACTTTAACATTTAATTGGCTTATATTAGAAACATTCCAAACATGTATTATATTCAGTTAAGAGATAAATTATGTTAAGTAAAGATTGGCATGCATTACTGAATACTTAATTCAATATCCAGCTTCTGTAACATTCTATCAGACCACTAATTACAGTAAAACCCTGAAATAATGTTAATGAGAACACCAACATTGTCTGCTTAAAAATTGGCAGGGCGTTTAAAACAAATATTCTCATGATAACCAAGTTTAAATGATTACCGAACTTAAAGTTACTTATTTTCCTGTGTGGCCGTTTAATTTCAAGTATGATGCTGCAAGTTGTTTATTGTTTCATCTCCTTGGAAACGTTGAATGAATAACCACATACTGCATATTTTATTTTTGTAGTTATTCTTTGATTGGTCGGGTTAGCTGATTACACGTTAACCTATAGTACTCAGCCTCTTTCGTAATTATAAACTGTATACATATGTTTATTCCGTGGCACATTTACAAACAAGTAGCAGATTTGTATACGTATTAGAAATTTATGAATTGACTGTAAAATATCATGCGATAGCTTACTGTAACACACACACACGCTAAAGATGTCATCTAATCACTTATATTATAATATATTATAAACTAGTTCGCTGCAATATATACATATTAGATATACATCATGAGATTTTTTCTTCCTTGATTTATGTATTATAAACACTAACTCCAAATGGTTCACTGACCAAAGTCCACATACTTGCAACTTATTGTACACATAAATATTCACGCTATATGTCTATATTGCAACGCAAATACTCTGATTCACCACATGCGTATGTTAGCTAATGTTGTTGTTGTTAAATAACTTACCTGCAGCAACATGTTACTGTACATGTAACGTGATATTGCATCTAGACTTTAACATCGAGGAGGGTTTATCACAAAAGCAAAGCAAAGTATACAGTCTACTGCTGGCGTTCAGTACAGGAAAACTGTTGCGTGCACATATGTATACTTACATATTCAGGTTTGTATTTATATGCATATTCGCAAAACATACCGAACTCTGAATAAATGTTCAACAAGTGTTCGTGTATAACAATTCTCAATATGTATGTGTTACACAAACATGTTGAAGAACTAATGTTTATTAGTAACAGCTGTTATCAATTTATACACATGATGTGTTTATTGTTTATATATCGTCTGGAACACAACATATACTTCAGCTTTTGTGGAGATTTTTATTCAAATGGTTAAAATCTTTTTTAATTATCGTAGGTAGTGGCATCTTTTTAAATATATTTTTAATTGTGAGTGCTATTTTAAACGTAAAGGAGCATCAAAAATTGGTCTGATAATGGGTTTATCACATATATAGACTTCAACAAAGGCCTTAAAACGTTGTGTAGTTGTAAATGATTGTTGACTCATGCAACATGTACCACGTGGCTTGGCTATCATCACGTGGTTGGTTATGACGGCAGGGATTTGATCCAGCTATGCTGATTCCAGTCAAATATCTGCAAGGAGGTTGCTAGCAATTATGAGGCTAGTCGGTAGGTTTACTTCGTTCTCAGTGATATCACAAAATGGCGGAGAATTAAACAAGCATATGTTCAACATGTTTTGGAAGGGGAATGAGAAAAATGTGACGGAGGAGTTTGGGAGCGTGTTTAGTTGAAATTAGTGTACGAGGATTTAGTTTGAAAACTGAACTAAAATTCTTATTGCACCTCATTTGTTAAGGATATTCTTACCTGTCGGAATGTATAAATAATTGATTATCCCGCTTACTCCTTATTCCATTACCTGACGTCACATGTACTCACTTGTGCGATCGGTGCGATACGAAATAAGCAGACACAATAACTTGGTACGTCACCACAAACGTTACACGAAAGCGATGTTAAACATTCATCGATCCTCGAAGTTTTATCTGAAGAAGAACGTGAAATGAGAGTAAATGACACTGTCTATTGATTCTTATAGCTTTGTGTTCGTGTCATGACTGGTTTGAACGAGTGTGTGCGTTGAATCAATGAAAACAGCGCAGTTATCGAAGACGTTGCCCAGGAGATTTCAGATTGTAACATTTATGTAATAATACGGAATTATGAAATTTAGTTTTCTCAACATGTACTTGTAATTGATTTTACAATACATATTACAACATAACATCAATCCACATAACAAACAATCGGTGGTACAGATGGAATCAAAGTTTATTTGAACCGATTCACTTTTCAAAATGGATTATTTTCTGCGACCCGGTGCTTAAATATCGACATATTGATGACTAGTACCGTATTTTTGTTTTCAACCATATAACCGTTTTCAACCATAAACCCGTTTTGCGGTTAATACTCATTGAAGCTAACTAACCAAATAGTTTGATTTTTAACGGTTATAGAAATATAATTTGTTATAAATGTAAACGAATTGTTCCCATGACACCTTGGGCTGACGTAGGAAATCAAGTCGTTGTGTAGTAAATCATAACGAATGAGATAAGTGAGAAGTATATACCGCATTTTGAACACGATACTTTTATTGCTCACATTGATGTGCGCAATGGTTGTAGAGTCTTATTGTGTGCGAACCGATCCGCTTAAAAAACGGCACGTAAACTGTTTATTGTTTATATTGTTTTTAGTAGTATTAATAAGAAAAAAATTGCTATTTCCCTGTATGTTTTACCTGGTATGAATATGTTGTAAAACGTTCGACGAGTTTTTATAACGTCATGAGTTCTAGTTATTTCATTCCGAATTATTGAAAATTGTGATTGCGTCACTGTTTTGTATCTGAACTGTTATAGATCTAACCATATTTTGCTGAATCGAATTATTCTGTTATATGTTCCGGAATTGGCCTCTTTGGAGTTTTTACACATTAGTTTTTTTTTCGTATCAAACACTGAACGGTAACTTCAGTCCATTAACTGATGTGATCAGTGCGTGTCCTAATATAGTCGGCACACACTATTATCAAGTCAAAGGCAACAAAAGCATTTAACTGAATGATAACGCAATAAACAATTAAGATAATAATAGATAAAAGGGCATTGTCTCTAATTTTATAAGTACACAAAGTATTATATGAGCATGTGCCTTGTACATTCTAAAAGAGATATGTTTTTGTTTTGCAATTTCCGTTGACTCAAAAGTCTACAAATATTTAAAGTGTCACACTGAATAGATCTTTTTGTGGACACCAGTTCGTTCAAGCGAAATATTTTTCAATAAGTAAACGTCTACGACATACGTTTCAACTTATGAGGCATTAAATGCAGTTCAATATTAAAACTCACTGGTTCTTTAAAACATGTTACTAATTGGTAACTTCCTTTAACTTAATTGATTGTGATTCACTGTGTTCCCGGATGAGGCTTAATTAATTGTTTCAGTTTCAATACATTTATTACAGCTAAATAATTAAACTCGCGATAAATGTAGTCATTACATACACGTACACTAAGTAAAACACAGTTATTAAGTAAAGTAAGTAAACTTTGAAATTGTATAACATTTTTCAACATCCAAATAGTTGTATTTATCTCACTTAATGTAGTCATTAAATGTAAGTCGTTAGTTCCAAGTTAGATCGGTTATAATGTACATTTTTAACTTGATTATTAAGATCAGACAATGTAAAGAAGTACATGGCGAGGCTTTTGTTTGACCAATCGTTTATTATGTAACCGTATGACTGTTTTATATACATTATTATAGTATTTGTTCAGTTCTTGTAATCCAGAGGCGGCTCCAGGATAGCTGGTTAGGGGGGGGGGCGGCATACTGAAATATTTGATCTGGGGGTCCTTGGGGCCGCTAGGGTCCATGGTGGGTGCAGGGCAAAGCCCTGCTAGGGGGTCCAGGGGGAGGCGAAGCCCCTCGGGAGCTTCACGATTTTAGTGATTTTGAAGGCTTTGACAACTACTTCTCGAGCACGTCACGCCTTATGTACTTTCATCAAAGTACCTTCTTATAATGCAAAAAAAGTGCATAGTTTATACGTAATACGGATGGATATAGCCTTTACTTGGATCCGCCTATGTAATCGATATGGAAAGTCACTTTAATATATATTTGACATGCATGATTATATCGAACAAGCCTTTCGACGTTTACCATGTCGTCATTCAACTAATAACCGAATGATACACGAATATCAAGTTTAGTGAAATCGGGATGAGTCGATGATGTCAGACCAGTCAGTGTCAGATTTGAACGCGCGTCTGACGCATACTGGTACATTCGGAGCCTGATAGAAACCTAAAACACTTCGGCATTCAAATTTTAAGAATCGTACAATGTTGAATCTTCCTTTTTTATGATATTCGGCAAACTTTCGGCAATCTTTCGGAAAGTTCTGGAAACCAAAGCATTTGACTCGGCATCTTCGGATAACCTTTTTTAAGGATAATGTATGCTTTATCCGACCCGAGCTGATCCTGCAGCATGCGGAATGAAAGCAGATGGCTCTACAAGGATGAAGAATGAAAGCGTTAAATTTAAACTAGAAATATATACCGATTGTGTAAGGAAAGATGCCGAAACGTTGCAGCAGACGCCGATTGGAATGGCGAGCAAGAGTGCACACATGATACCTCCGCATCTATTCACGGACAACGAACTAAGATAGAAAATCAATATAATTATATTATTTATTATACTAAACACATTTGCAACATAGTTTTTGTAAATAAAAATAGTAATTGGACTTTAAAATAATAATTGTGCATTGAATTTGATTTTGTTTAAACTAAATTTGTATTAAGCATGCTGTATACATATGCAGATAAAAAGCGCTCTTAAAGAGACCAAACATTCTTAACATATTAATTGATGTTATCTATTATGAATAAGGCTGGCAAAATATGGAACTAAAATTAAGGTGCTGTTCCGCTTACCTAATTCAAATAATTAATTTTATCGAATCGGCCACTAAACAGGAATCTAAGGTTAGACCCAATAGCGACTCAATTAGCGCTTGGCTTTTGATACTAAATGTACCGAAACATAAGAATAGCTTGTACGATACTGTATAATCTTTTAACAGTGCTTCCACTGGTATTATATATATAATTCTTATATTTATGTTTCGATACATTTGGTATCCCAGCAGTCTGTCGCTCCAATGTGATATGGAAATGGCGACATGTCAGGACAAACTTGAATTACGTCAGCATATTTAGTCATTTATCAGCAGAATGGGAACCATAAAAGTGCATGTTAATTGCTAAGAAAGTATACAAATCTTATCATTTGGCAACAAGTTACACCTACCGTTAATGATATATTACCAATGTGTATTTTGTGAAAGATGAGAAAACATTTATTTCCAACCAATGGTTTACCTTGTAATTTTTCCTCGCATCTGCGATTGACATATTTAAACGTATACGTTATAGTTACAGCACACCGTATTTAACCATTTAAACAGCAAATTATGCAGTTTTCAAAACAAGGCTTTTGATGTATTTGGTAACGCAAACATAATATTTATTGCGCAAATATTAACAATACTCCTTTGTATTTCTGAATTTCCAATTGTTACCCGTTTGCGAGTTTCAGTCACTCATTTGCAATTTCCTTATCACCAGAGCTGTAATTTTACACTTAAGGGTATTTTGTTTGTATTGCATTATCTTTACTTGATCAAGGGTTCACTGATAAGGCACTCAAGGATTCAATTTCTAAAGAGCCGTGTTTTGATTGTGCAAATCGTCTCAAGTGAGTTAATGGTTTGTTAAATGCTTTTTGGTCAAACAGATATCAGATTGAATTGTTCAGATTTCTTTCGTAGATCTCTATCTAGTGAAGCGTTTCAATAGCAACCTCACAGCCGTCCTATTTTAGGTGTGTGTTTCAAGATATTTAGTTTTTCTGTGGTTGTATGTGTCATATTATTATAGAAGTAAAAGAACTTCCATAAATGGAAACTACATTTCTATCAGGGTAGCAAGCAATATTTTTGTGAATCACGTACATTTGTTGATTTATCCTCTGAATAAAATAAAGTAAAACAAAACATGGTAAGCTTGGTTTAAAAACACTCCTTGATAGCAGAGATGCGTATTGGTTGAATTCTGATTTTATTTTGCTTCCCTTTTTATTGTAGAACCTTTTTATAAGGATCAGTGTGTGTAAAGCGTGTGAACAGTTTAACATTTTGTACGTTTAAATCAAATACTGTATATATCTTTGTATATGTAAAGTTTAACCCAAACAATTCATGATGTGTGAAGCAGGTGCAAAATAGACTTTGACTTTGCAGTTATGTAAAAATATTAAATTTTATACAAATGGTCGCGTGAATTACTGGAGTTTATTTGAAATATACTTGTTGTATATTTAATGATGTTTTTGTATCATTATACTTTTATATCTTTGCTATGCATTTTTGTCACATGACCGCTTTTACTGTATGTATATTTTATTACATTGACGTTAAAAATGTATGTAAATGCATCATGGCAAATGGTGTTATTGGGAAAAACAAGTACCGCTAAATTGCCGTCAATAGCATTTGTCATAATACAAACTGGATGGTGTTTTATCTTATGATTAAATCAAATAAGTTGAATTATAGCTGGTGACCAGTGTGACCAAACCGAAAAAAGACAAACATCGTATTATCATGACATATCAAGAACCATGTGTTACCGGAAATGCTGTTTGTTGAAATAAATCCGCTCGGAACCAATCGGCCAAGACAAACATCGTCATGGGAATTTGTTGCGGCAAAGTGTGTGTATAAGTGATGTAATTTTTATATTTTTTTATCAATAATTTATCATTTGTTTTCGGAAAATTTGACAAAAATGCAAGACATGTACATGTAAACAACTTCACACGCCAGCAACAATTTCTTTAATGAATAAGATGTTACACCCATAATAAGCAATAAACGTCGACAATCTGAGATACAAATATCCATTAACATTTATCATATCAGGTATGTTACTAGCCATTTTTAGCCGAGATTCTTGGTGATAATCTTGAAAAATGTTTTTCTTGACAAGTAAACTTAAAGAATGTCTGCGATCATATTTTGCATTTTTTTAATCACACTCTGCTTAATTGATTATACAAGCCAATATGCACATAAACGTTTTGCAAATACCTTGCTGAATTAGATCTTTATGTGCCGACTTAATTTTATTAAAGCGTGTAAATGGCTGGCTGGATTAATACTATATATGGTCACCTTAATCGGAATAACTTTTGCCCTTTCAACCAACAGCTTATTTTCGAGGCTAAACTTACAAAGGCGTTGTCATGGGTAGTTGTGGAAGCGGACAACGACAACGAGCGAGGCCTGGTATAGGGGAGATAACGCTGGGTTATTGTTAGGTTAGGTTTAAGGTTATGGGTCGGGTTAGGGTTAAGGTTAAGGAAAAGGCTAACCAAAACTCGACCCAGAACCCTAACCCTTACCCTAACCCTCTAACCCCGCCCACGACCTTGTTTTTAAACCAAGCTTACCATGTTTTGTTTTACTTTATTTTATTCAGAGGATAAATCAACAAATGTACGTGATTCACCAAAATATTGCTTGCTACCCTGATAGAAATGTAGTTTCCATTTATGGAAGTTCTTTTACTTCTATAATAATATGACACATACAACCACAGAAAAACTAAATATCTTGAAACACACACCTAAAACAGGACGGCTGTGAGGTTGCTATTGAAACGCTTCACTAGATAGAGATCTACGAAAGAAATCTGAACATTTCAATCTGATATCTGTTTGACCAAAAAGCATTTAACAAACCATTAACTCACTTGAGGCGATTTGCACAATCAGAACACGGCTCTTTAGAAATTAAATCCGTGAGTGACTTATCATCGAACCCTTGATCAAGTAAAGATTGTGCAATACAAACAATATGCCCTTAAGTGTAAAATTACAGCTCTCTTGATAAGGAAATTGCAAATGAGTAACTGAAACTCGCAAACGGGGTTAACAATTGGTAATTCAGAAATACAAATGGGTATTGTTAATATTGGCGCAACAAATATAATGGACGAGTTTACATAATTCAGAATCAAAACCCTTGGTTTGAAAACTGCATAATTTGCTGTTTATATTGTTAAATACGGTATGCTGTAGCTATAACGTATACGTTTAAATCTGTCAATCGCAGATGCGAGCAAATGTTACATGGTAAACCATTCATTGTAAATATAGAGAATACTAGGTCGGTGCCGAATAAAGCAAAGTTTATTTTGCGAGGCTTAGAAAATCTGAACCACGAGCCTTAGTCGTAAATTATTTCTTTAAAAAAGAATAGGAAAATCGAATTACACAGAAAATCCCAATTCTTTATAGTTGATTCCGAGTAATATGACCATTCTCCGCCGCGCGTGACAGCTATATTTCAGCACCGCCGAAATAGAGGAAAATTTATTCCACAGTGGTTTATTTCGACAATGCACGTCTGATGATGGGATAAAAGAGTTTTCTCATCTTGCACAAAATACACATTGGTAATATATCATTAACGGTTGGTATAACTTGTTGCCAAATGATAAGATTTGTATACTTTCTAAGCAATTAACATGCACGTTTATGGTTCCCATTCTTCTGCTGCATGACTAAATAGGCTGACGTAATTAAAGTTTGTCCTGACAGGTCGCCAATTCCATATCAGATTAGAGCGATAGACTGCTGGGATACCAAATGTACCGAAACATAAGAATATAAGAATTATATATAATAACAGTTTAATACTTGAATATAAGAATGTCGCTACTGACAAACCGGAAGTGCAGTGTAACCACACTGAAAAAGGTTTAATGACTGCAGAAAGCGTCCATGTCGGCGCAGAGGAACCGGAAGTGGGATCTATTGGTTCAGATAGACTTTCCATTTCTACAAACATTCATGTGTTGTTAGACAAGCCGGAAGTGCAACGCCGTTATACAGAAAACGGTTCAACGTCTTAAAATTGTGTTATCGTCACTGAGGGACCGTCGGTTCAACCGGATATAGTGACAAACCTGTCTAAGAAACAACTAACCGCCTCACAAATAAGAGTTCTATCTAAGGGATTGAAATTTGTTCCAACAAGAAAAGTCGTTGACAAAGGCAAGTTGTTGACGGACCTCACTGCATGGGAACGTCGCATGCGTCTCAGAGATTATTTTTACTATGAAGAGAAAGACGGACATCCTAATCAAGAGAAACCGTACAGGAAGAAGACGCCGTCAACATGGACTCCAAAAGCAGGCCGAGATAAATGGTTGGATGCGTATATCAAGACTGTAAAGGATAACATCATCAAGGGTCTCAAAAGAAAGTTTAAGCTCAATATGAGTAAATCTGAAGAATACGCTCTGAAAGAACTTCTTAACGACGATGAAATTGTCATTCGGCCTGCTGATAAAGGTTCTGGTATAGTCGTAATGGATAGCACAGATTACATACAAAAATTAAAAGGTGAAATTTCCGATAGCGACACATGCGGACGTTACCGACGACAAAACAAAATCAGTGCAAAACAAGGTAAAAAAGGTGGTAGACAACCTGTACAAAAGAGGTTCCATAGACAGTGATCTCCGACAATACATGACAGGGAACGATGGCACTTCCGGTAAGCTTCAAGGGAACCCGAAGTTACATAAGCCAGGAATGCCGTCACGTACCATTGTGAATGGTAGAAGCCACCCGACAGAGAAAATGGCGGAAATTGTTGAGGACCAGTTGCGAAGCCATGTAGCGTCACTTCCGTCGTTTGTAAGAGACACTATGGACTTCTTAAACAAAGTACAAAAAATAAAACAACCTCTTACGGAAGGTACGCTAATATTCTGTTTAGATGTGAAGGCCCCATATCCAAGTGTCCCGAGAGATTAGGCCCGTGCTGCTACTATAGAGGCTTTACACAGGCGAACGGACCAGGAAATTCATACAGAGGACGTCATCGTGATGATGGACACTGTGTTGGAGAACAACACCTTCTCATTCAACGACGAATACTTTATACAGACTGAAGGGACGGCAATTGGCTCACGCCTCGGGCTGAACTATGCATCAACCTACATGGGTGCTTGGGAAGAGGAACTGTTCCGGCGGTCAGAAAAGCAACCACTCGCATACTACCGGTTTGTGGATGATGTGTGGGGCTTATGGACGCATGGTATCGAGGCACTTAAAACTTTCCACACACAAGGAAATCAAACGCATCAAACTCGATCTCTGCTATTCTTCAGAAAAACTAGAGTTCCTGGACACGTAGACATCAATACGGAACGGGCGCCTTCAAACCGACATATATACTAAGCCTTCCGATAAACACCTGTACCTACACAGGGATTCTTCGCACCCGGAGTCTACAAAAAAGCAATACCATATGGCCTGGGTGTGCGTGCGAAAAGAATCTGTTCAGAGGAGGTTGCATACCGGAAGCACAGACAGGCGGTGAAAACACAGCTCGTAAACCGTGGATATGACGGGGCGTTTGTGGAGACCGAATTGATAAAGGTCGACAATAAAAAGAGAGAGGACCTTTTACGCGAAAAGACAAACTCGGAGCATAATACAAGGATTCCGCTCGTGATAACGTTTTCGCGCGCACTACCCAACATCGGCCGTATCATCCGTAGACACCTACACAGGCTGCACACGTCTGATAGAATGAAGGAAGTGTTCTCTGAGCCCCCATTAGTAGCCTTCAGAAGGGATTGCAACCTGCAAGACATCCTAGTGCACAACACAAAAAACACAATAGGATGTTCTTTCGAAAGCCCAATATGAGCGGGCCCTGTGGGGCGCAGAGATGCGCCATTTGCCCGTACATGATGAAGGCGGAATATTTCACAGATCCCAGCGGCAGGAAGTACAGCGTCAGAAACAATGTTGATTGCAAATCATCCAATGTTTTGTACGCGGTCAACTGTCGTCGCTGTCGCATGTTCGTGTATGTGGGAGAGACCGGCGGAACTCTGTACCAGCGACATCTATTGAATCTGTCGCGTATTCGCACACAGCACAGTGACCCGGTAGCTGAACATTTCTACACAGACGGACATTCCATGGATGATTTCCAAATAATGGGACTCGAAAAACTCAGCGGGTCGGACGAGTACCGCAAAACCATAGGGCAATTGTGGAAGTCAAAACTAAGGACATACCGACCATATGGCATCAACGTGCAAGAATAAACGTTAATAAAAGGGCGCGTAAACAACGTTGACGCCGGAAATGCACGACGTATATATATATAATTACACTCAAACAAATACTCATAATTTCACTGTATCTTCTAGATCCAACGTATTTCCGCTGTGTCTCTAACATAATGTTAGGGTAGTTATGAATCCTGATCGGATCCTGCCCAAATACAACTATGGTTTCATGTTTGTAAATAAATGTTTATGAAACTGTCCCTTCTGTGTATGTAAACTGTTCCAACGTTGGAAGATGTGTTGCGGTGTAAGTGTGGGGTATATAACTGTGAATGAACCATCTTTTTTGGAGGATGGGGATTTCACGTGTCTGCTTCATTCTGCATCGTAGCTAGGCGCACACGCCGAAGTCTCCGATAGGAATATGTATGTCTGTTTGTATGTCTGTGTATCTGGTTGTTCACGCATATGGAATCACTGTCAAAAGCCTAGCGCTAATTGAGTCGCTATTTGGTTTAACCTAAGATTCCTGTTTAGCGGCCGATTCGATTGAATTAATTATTTGAATTTGGTAAGCGGAACAGCACCTTATTTTAGTACAATACTTTGCCGGCCGTATTGATATGCATAATAAATTACATCAATAAATATGTTTTAAAATGTTTGGTCTATTTAGAGCGCTTTTCATTTGCATATGTATACAGCATGTTTAATACAAATTTAGTTTATACAAAATCAATGACCTCAACGTAAAATTATTATTTTAAAGTCCAAATATTATTTTTATTAACAAAAGCTATGTTGAAAATATGTTAAGTATAATGAATAATATAATAATATTTATTTTCTATCTTAGTTCGTTGTCCGTGTATAGATGCTGAGGTATCATGTGTGCACTCTTGCTCGCCATTCCAATCGGCGTCTGCTGCAACGTTTCGGCATATTTCCTTACACAATCGGTTTACATTTCTAGTAATATTACCGCTTCTATCAGGGTCCGAATGTACCAGTATGCGTCAGACGCGCGTTCAAATCTGACACTGACTGGTCTTACATGATCGAAACGTCCCGATTTCAATAAACTTGATATTCGTGAACCATGCGGTTAGTTGAATGACGACATGGAAACTTAGAAAGGTTTGCTCTATATAATCATGCATGTCGAATATATATTATAGTGACTTTTCATTCTGATTACAAGTACTGCACAAATAATGTAATAATGTATATAAAACAGTAATATGGTTACATAATAAAAGACTGGTCAAAGAAAAGTCCCGCAATGTACTTCTTTACATTGTCTCATTGTATTGTCAAGTACAAATTATACGCTATAACAAATCTAACTTCGAAATAAGGACTAACATTCAATGACTACATTTAGTGAGATAAAAAAAATATTTGGATGTTGAAAAATGTTATGCATTTCAAAGTTTACTTCCTTTACTTAACAACTGTGTTTTGCTTATTGTACGCGTCTGTAAAGACTACATATATCGCGTGTTTACTTATTTAGCTTTAATAAGTGTTTTGAAACTGAAACACTTAAGCCTCATCCTGGAACACAGTGAATGACAATCCATTAAGATAAAGGAAGTTGCCAATAAGTAACATGTTTTAAAGAGCCAGTGCGTTTTATTACTGAACTGCATAAGTTAAAATGTATGTCGTAGACGTTTACTTATTGAACAATATTTTGCTTGAACGACCTGGTGGCAACAAAAAGATCTATTCAGTGTGACGATTTTTAAATGTTTGTAGACTTCTGAGTTAACAGGAATTGCAAAAAAACAACAAATCTCACTTAAAATGTACAAGGCACATGTTCATATACATACTCCGTGTACTTATAAAAGTAGAGACAACACGCGATTATCTATTTTTATTTTTAATTGTTTTTTGCGTCCTCATTCAGTTTAATGCTTTGATGCATTTAATTTGATAATATGATGTGCTGACAATGTTCGGACGCGCACTGATCAGATCAGTTAATCGACAAAATGACCTTACAGCAATCGATACAAATAAACAACTAATGTGTTAAAACTCCAATTAGGCCGAATCCGGAACATAGAACAGAATAATCCAGTGTACCAAAATATGGTATTGGTATGATCAATAACAGTTCAGACAAAAAAAAGCAACAAAAACTGCGATACAATTTCTAATTACTCAAAATGAATTTACTAGAAATCATGACGTCATAAAGTCTCGTCGAACAGATTCATAACAGGTAAAACATACAGTAAAATAGAAATTATATTGATTTAGCGTTTTTGTGGTGTTTTTGTTACTTATAAAATGATGCTAAAACAAGATAAACAATAAACAATTGTCGTGTCCTATTTTTTGCTTGGCTAGGTTTGCACACAATTACACTCGCAAAGCATCGCCCACATCAATGATAATTGTAAGCTTAAAACGTATCGTCCTCACGATGAGGTATATACTTCTCACCTATCTCATTTGTTATGATTTACTACACAACGACTACATTTCCCGCGTAAGTCCAAAGTGTCATGGGAAAATTCCGTGTACATTGATAATATTTTATATTTTTTTAGCGTTAAAAAGCAACTATTTGGTGAGTAAGCTTCAACGTGTATCAACCGCAAAACAGTTTTATGGTTGAAACAAAAATACGGTACTAGTCATCAATATGTCGATATTTAAGCACCGGGTCGCAGAAAATAGTACATTTTGAAAACAATTGGTTGTTATGTTTTTAAGAAATGCATCATCATTGTTTCCTTTCAATGCGATGCCATGACGAGTTCAAACAATTCGTTAAAATATGTGCTGGGGCTTTAAAATCTTATTAAGATCAACATGATACGAGTCAAGGATGTTCATCACATGCATTGTCAAGTGTTCTGACATACATGTGTATACGAATCATATGTGTGTGACTATTACGTCTAGAAATAACATTCTATGAAGATCAGATTTGTATGCGTTTTAATTACAACGAAATTATTTCGTATATAAGTTACTGTAACAACTGTTCTGGAGTTTAATACACGTAAGTTTGTTTTAATCTCAATACGTTTTCATTTTGTGTTGTACCATTCGTTGTAAAAAGAAATGTAAGTACTTGTTGACAGAACTAAATACATAAGTCCGTATAATTACACAAATATTACAATCTGAAATCACCTGGGCAACGTCTTCGCCAACTGCGCTGTTATCACTGATACGACGTACAACATCGTTCAATACACTCATGTCACGAACACTAAGATACAAGGATCAATATTGCCTTTATCTCTCTTTTCACATTCTTCTTCAGATATACTTTAAAGGCTCGAAGAATGTTCAACATCGCGTTCGTGTAACGTTTTGTGGTGACGTACCAAGTTATTTCGTCTGCTTAGTTCGTATCGCATCGATCACACGAGTCAGTACATGTGACGTCAGTAAAGCGAATAAGGTATGAACAAATATTTATAAATTTTGAAAGCTACGCGTATCATTTTAAAGGCATTGCAATAAGAATATTAAGTTTATTTTTGAAATGTTCTTACATTCAATTCAACTAAAATAACCATCCTATATAAGTATCTCTTTAAGTATCATTGTATCGCATTTCATGATGCAATTTTACATTGACCTCTGTTTTATTGCCTCTGTGAAGGGCATAGGCATTCTGACATAAGGACTCAGACCTTAAATGCAAGCCTATCTAATTTATTATTACTGACATCGTTCAAGAAGAACCAGGTTTCTTGAAACAAACACATGTTCATGAATTACAGGAAAAAATCTTAATTTTATGGCAAGCCGCAGTCTTTCACTCAATTTTGAATTGTATTTTGATTCTCTTCGTGCAACTCTTTACCAGTAACGACCGTGTTTGACAAAGATAAGAAATATTTGATTGCATGTGTCGACAATCGTTGACAACTACAACACGTTTTAAGGTCTTTGTTGAAGACTTTATATGTGGAGAACCCATTATCAGGCCAACGTTTTTTGCTCCTCTCCTTTACGTTTAAAATAGCACTAACAATTTAAGAAAAAATAGCCAATAACTACGCTAATTTAAATAGATCAAACAGTTTGAATACAATCTCCGCACTAGCTGAAGTACATATTGTGTTCCAGACAAAATGTGAACAATGAACGCAACATGTTTATTAATTGGTAACAGCTGCTTGTGCCTCCTCGATTTTTATGTTTATAAAATATGCAGTATAATGTTACCACAACATGTTGCTGTATATGGAAGGGAAAGACCGCCAATAATATTCATCACCAGAAATGTTGCACGTGTTGAATATTCAGCTTATTTGTTTAACAGAGAATTTTTAAAATGCTTAAATACACCATTTTAATATCTGTTTTGTACAATTGTAAAATGTTGTATGTTCCGATTCTACAAAATCGATATGCACATAAATCAATTATGAATACGGAGCTATTTTAATTTTAATTTGATCGATAAGTCAGCATCTTACAAGTGTACACTTTACAATTCTACAGATTACAAGTTGACAAATCACAATTCAACATTTTACAACGCATTTCCAAGTCAACCGGTGTTAGGGTTAAAATTGTCATTAGTAGAAGTCTGCCAGCCCTGCCTTCTGTTATCGTGGAAGAACTTACTGTCCGGCTTAACTGAATAGTCTTGATAGGTCTCAGGCAAGGATTTGTTAAGGGTTCTATATATCATCATCATCATTGTTATATTCATGGATGCAGATATATGTTAGGCACATTGGATCACACAATTAGTAGTTCTCGACCACCTGCTCGTTGTAAACAATTTACCTGGTAACAAAATGTAAATGAACAATTCACATGACATTTATTAATTTAGATTTGTTTCTTTAACGTTTTAGGTTAAAACATTAATTGTGATTTTAGATGGAAGTCTCACCCCATTATATATTGAAAACATTATATATTGAAATGTCGGAAATAAGGACCCACCAAACATTCAACTAAAGCTCGATCTGGAAAACTTGTACTCACCATACCAATATCCTAGTCTTCGCATGTGGAGGTGCACTCACTGTCACAAACATAGTTTACTGATTTACACTGTGCACCAAAGTGATTGGGCTTTTTGCACGCATCGCATGTTTTCCCATATGCGGGACAGTTCCGTTTCGCGTGAAATCGTCCACAGTTGTTACACGATTTGTTGCAATTATGTGGAATGCCACGGTTATTCTTCTGTAAATGTCGCCTGGCCATCCCATCATCCTTGGTCTGCGCTCTGCCGGTAGCCCCTTTGTTGCCTCCGGTAGCCCCTTTGATGTGCTGTTTCCGCCGCCCCGGTTGTGATACAAACGCGACGTCATTGGATGCCGTCGATTGCATTGATTTTAATTTTTCTCGGCTATATTCGTATGATTGCGCTATTTGCAATGTCTTATCTAAAGTAAGGGTTTCGCCTTCGTTAATCAGTTTTTCTCTGATTTTTTAAGAATTCGTACCAAAAACAAAACATCTCGTCAGTGTCCTTAAAATTGCATTCCTTTGCGATCAGACGAAGTCTAGTGACGAACTGATCGATTGTGTCGGAGTCCTGCTTTTGACTGTAGAATTTGTAACGGCTGAATATTGAAAAATATAATCTATGGCAATATATAACTCTAAATTCATAAATAATATCACACACAATACATTTAATTTATAACACACAATCATATTAAACCATATATTATTTTTCTCTATATATTATAAATGTGGTACATAAAGTGTCAGATAGTGGTACATAAAGTGCCGGTACATAAACGGACTGGTACGTAAGGTGTAACATTCGGTTTATTCAATATGTTCAGTTTAAAATAAAAAAAGTTTAAACAATGCACAATTAATTCAGTATTTCATCTTGTAAAAATTGGTTGATTTGATATATTATCAGTACAGACTAAAACATATGTGCTAGAAACTTACAATAATTTGTTCAGGTTAATTGCTGAATGTTATTTTAGTATACACTTGCCTTGGACATTTATCACTTTCATGCACACACAAAGTCTTGGTGAACAGGACCATCATCATCATGCCAATCTGACAGATAGGCATATTTGAAGGATACCAATATGGAATCTGAAACATAACATTAATGTGTCAAATGTTGTAAAAAAACTAATGAAATCTGCTACATGAAAATGTGTTATTTCACCCAACCCACTAATTAAGTCAAAATCAGCTGAAAACCCATATAAAGACAATTACTTTAGTATATATACTCCGAATTGAATATAATTTCGGTAAAATACCCCACAGTTTCTGATACAAAAACATTTTTGACACATACTTGATTACTTTATTCACAGAAAGTGACTATTTTCGTTATTGCACCGTAAGATTTCAATATTTACATTTTCGTGTGACGTATCATGTCACAATGGTTCCCGACCTGCATTAGCATTAGCGTAGCATTGGTTCCTGGCTAAGTCGAAAAATAATTTTGACGCGTCTACTGCGGTATGACCGCCAATATTATTCACTGCGTATAGTTTGCTAAACCGTTTTTACAACTGAGCAGATGTAAACTTGTAGCATTTCAATGTGTAAAGATGCGCATTGACCAATCTAGAAATGTTTACTTGCTAACAGTGAAAATTGGCAGTTCGTTAAAGTTACTGTTGCACATTTGTAAGTTTTATGCGTTGTGTATGCGATTTAAAAATACAAGTAAATGCATATTTTACATTGTGAACATTTAAGTTTTTTTTCATTGAACAATTTCAATTGGACAATGAACAAGATGAACATTTGAGATGTCTCCACCTTAAAAATTAATATTGTTGAAGATTGAAACATAAAATATCGCACATTGCTTAATTATTTGAACGGATATTATTTGACATGTATGTATAATCTATAATTGCAAGATGAACATATCAGCTTAATACTCAACACGTGCAACATTTCTGGTGATGAATAATATTGGCAGTCTTTCCCTTCCATAGCTGTAGGCAAGTTATTTAACATTAACAACATTAGCTTATACGCATGTGGTGAATCAGAGTATTTGAATAGCAATATGGACATACAGCGTGAATAGTTATGTGTAGAATAAGTTGCAAGTATGTAGACATTGGTAAATGAACCATTTGGAGTTAGTGTTTATAATACATTAATCAAGGAAGAACAAATCTCATGCTGTATATCTAATATATATATTGCAGCCAACTATTGTATAATATATACTAATATAAGTGATTTGATGACATCTTTAGCGTGTGTGTGTTAAAGTAAGTTATCGCATAATATTTTACATTCAATTCATACATTTCTAATATGTATATTCATCTTCTACTTGTTTGTAAATGTGCCACTCGGAATAAACATATGTATACAGTTTATAATTACGAAAGAGGCTGACTAGGTTAACGTGTAATCAGCTAACCCGACCAATAAAATAATCACTACAAAATTATAATCTGTGTTATGTGGTTGTTCATATCACGTTTCCAAGGAGATGAAAAAACAAACTTGCAGCATCACACTTGAAATAAAACGGCCACACAAAAGGCAAACAAAACTTTATGTTCGGTAATCATTTAAATGTGACAAAAAAAACCTGCCATTTTTAAGCAGACAAGGTTGGTGTTTTCATTAACATAATTTCAGGTTTTTACTGTAATTAGTTATCGGATAGAAAGTTACAGATGCTTGATATTGAATAAAGTAATCAGTAATGTATGTCAATCTTATCTTTACATAAGTTATCTCTTAACTGAATTTAATACATGTTTGGCATGTTTCGGAAATAAGCCAATTAAATGTAAAAGTAGATAATGTATAAAGAATATGACGTAGTTGTTGTTCTCTCTTCATATTTTGAAACCTGAATAGTGTAATTATGTTTTAGAGGATCTTTTTACACCTATATGCCGAAATGTCTATGTCTTGTATAATATTCTGTATTGCATATTATAAATCTATAGTATCATGACAGATAATTCAATAGCGACATGATATAAACAGAAAACATACTGATTAAAAGTAATCAAATCGCCTCTGCACAGATCTCAATCTTCTATTTTATCTTTTGGTCGTTATGATGTTAAATTGACACGTTTTCTGAAACTATTGTGAACTATTAAAATTGGTACGATTTTAGAACATCTACTTCTAGCAACATCGACTCTCTAGACACCTGTATCAGAACCTTTTGGCATTTGGTTCTGCGTCAGGTTGCATTGTGTACGAATTCTGGGTCTAATTGTACTTTAATTATTTCTTAAATAAACGGTTAATATGAATAGTTGCATCATTGTTGTATTGATTGTGAAATCGATGAGCATATATGTATTCTGTTTTGTGACTATTAGTTGTTCATTCAGAGTAAAATAATAATTAAAATAATAAACTACATGTTATTGATAGTAATACTAAATGAAAGAAAGCGTACACATGTTTTAAATAATAACTTTATTCCAACATGTGTAAAATAAAGGATACGAGCAAGTTAAACAATCTGAATAAGATAAATGAACAATATCATTTGCATCTTTCGTATAGAGCGGATGTTAAGGCAAAAAGTATTTATTGGTATCAAATTAAAATTGTCAACCGCGAGGGGCATATTTTCATTCACCACTGGCCAAGTGTAGACAAAACTTTTCACAATATACAATGGCCAAACAAAGGTGTTGAGTTGTTGTTCAACTTCACCATAGAACTTACAACTTTAGTTAAACTCGCTAGTCGAGTTGTGGTCTAACGCGACGGTTGAGCAATTCGGTTTTTGAGCATGGGTTTAATTCAGAAGCTCATAATTGGAGCCATTAAATCAGTCAACTTAAAGTTGTTTTGAACTAACTTACTGAGGTAAATCGACTACTTCTGTTATTTCTAGAATAGGAATCGCATTCATAATTCGGTTTGGTCCTGTTATATAACCTTGTCACGTTCGCAACCTTGTTAGTGTCCACAATAAGAATAGCGTATAAGAAAGAGAACCGCTCTTATATTCGTACTGGAAACGTCACCTTCACAGTTTCAAGTCATGTTCGAACCATTATAATTCCGTAATATTTCCAATTTAGGAAAGTAGGAAAATAAAATAAAGCGGAAAAATGTCGTTGACTTAGCGTAGTGCGAGAGTTCAGCACACGTACTGAAATAAAGCGAAACAAGTGGCTATATTTGAAAGGGTTTTATTACTTTAAAATTACGATGTATACTGATTTAAATTAATCAACTTATATAAAATGTCTTAACGAGAGGCAGGCAGGTGGGTATTTTCGACACGCTTAACATATTATTGCATTTATTTCACTACATCTGTTGTAAGATCGTGTAATCAATCTTATATCAATATTTCATACATGTCCTACATGTGCATGATAACTGATATGTCGCGCTATAAAACACATGAATGTGCATTTATAAATATTTGTTTAACTATTTAAGAAAACATGTAGGCTTTATAAAGGAAAGTCAATTTAGAATGTATCAATTTTGAACACAGATAGTTATCTCCCTTTCATATTAAGTAATATCAATGAATACAATTTCACATTGAGCTTACGTTGTGTAATCAATCCATGCGCTTAATTGTGGAACAGTTCATACGTGTTATTTTAATACACTTGATTAACTGTTTATTTCCGGTTATAGTGTTATATACATACCGACAGTTTTGATGAATAATTAATGTCCTTCAAAGTGATGAACCTGTTCACGTCTTTATGACGACAACAATGAATAGCGAACGAACCGCATTGCCCGAAATAGGTCAGTTGTGATGGATAGTTTTACGCAGAGACTAATCGGATGTAAACAAACCGTTTGCGTTCTACAGTGAGTAATATACCATTACAGACAGTTGTGAAAACTGTTAAAGCTTTAAATTTTTTGATATTTAATTGATAATTAATAAACGATCTCACGTAATAATAAATACAATGTTAAGAGCCAAAAGATAATTGCGGTTTTTTGTTTAGAGTATTGTGTTAATCTTAATAAACTTATACCATATCATACATAGCAATACGATATATCGAACCTGGCGATCAGCCAATAACTTGTATGGCTGTATTTCAAAAATATTAACCCGACCTCATATATCTTGCCAATTATTCGACGCTTAAGTTAGGATTAAATTGTTTACATTTCTGTCGTTGGAATTTTGTTTTTAATGTAACATGTTACTCATTGATCTCCAAAGAATAACATTTACTGCTACGTCTGCTGCGACAGCCGCTCCCGCCACCACCACCAACACCACCACCACCAACACCAGCACCACCAACTACAACAATATCCCCACCAACAACAACAACCACCACCATCACCACCACCATTACAACCCACTACCACCACCAGCATCAATAACAACCACCACGCCAACTACTTCCACTACCACTTATACCACTACTACTACTTTTGCCACTATTACCATTTTAGTATGTAGACTACATTTACGGGCGAACACGAACTATCACGCACAATATACATATACTTAATACATGAACTATTTGTTTTTTTATTGTTGCCTTAACATTAAATGGATAACTTTGCCTAACCCGAGGCACATCTTCATAATATTATCATCATGTAAACTAATTTATTTTAAAATTCCAGCATGCAATTTATTAAGGAACAAAAAGCGGACGAAGACAAACGTGATATTTCTGATGAATTCGAATGAATTTGAATTTTATAGAACGGAATACTGTCGATATTTATTCTGCAGTTGTGTAAATAAATAATTCAACCAAACCGAATACCATATGTACATGAATCGTGTACTGCGAAGACTCTAGTCTTAATTCTTACCAATACATGAAAGCTTTCATTATCTACCGTTATATGATAGGAAAATAACTTCAAAGTTCATTTTCTGAATCCTAAGGGTTCTATTGCGTTTTTTCATTTAAATATCATCATCTGCAAGTTTTGTCCAAATCACGCCGTCTGTTCTTAATAGCGTTTCAGTTGTTAATTGCTAACACGAATTTAAATAGAATTGTTTTACCAAATATTTTCCTGTTTTCTCAATAGTAATTTTTAAATTGTTAACAAGACGTTAAATAGTATTGTTCAAAACAGAAGAAAAGCGAGTATCTGATCAATATTGGCATTTACTCAGCATTTAAATCCTTCCAGCGTTATATCAATTACCATGTTAATCGTTATATCAACTTTTTTGTTTAACATTTGAATACAGTGTATTGAAACTATGTTCATGGGTCCGTTTCAACGCTCATTTTCTATTATAGTGTGTCTACAGAACCAACACAAGTACTTAACCAAACTGATCATAAAGTTATCTTTACACCGCTACATTCTGTATTCATTGACAAGTGTCTGTAGCCTTATATCAAAGCGAACCTCAAGCCGCATATAAATCATCTCAAAAGCCCTTGTATTACGACAAGTAACAAATAAGTGACGAAGCGAAGGGCATTACGCACGCACGAAACAAAACACAATACGTGAATAAAATAGGCTCACCACATTAGAACGGAAATTACCATTCAAGGAGGACTAATAAACTTCATATGTTCATATTTAAACACAATACAAGCCATTACACAAGTGTGGATACTTTTTCCTGATAAATTGTTTTCCAAATGTCAGGTAATATTAAAATCAAACTACAATTCCTATGCGTATACCCACGTTTTCTTAACGAGTACAGTATTAAAATTGCTGTAGCAGCAGAAGCAGTAGCAGTAGCAGAAGCAGAAGATGTAGAAGTAGCAGTAGCAGAAACAGTAGTAGTATGAGTAGTAGTAGATGTTAAGAAAAGGTTGAGTTACTGTGTAGATGAGGAGAGAAAAGGAAGGAATTGTAGTAAAATAGGTAAAAGAAGTAGTATACTTAACGGTTCGGATGAACATTGAAAGTATTTTAAGTCATTTATTGTGTGTTTTTTTTCAGTTCGTTCAACTTTGACAACGACACAATCCTTGATTATTCGATTAAAGAAAACATGTGCTTTCTGCGTGCAAAAGTAAGTGTTGACTAATATTTAAACGGATGCATATAATTACATGTTTGTTTATATGCCATTGAGTTGCAAGTTTATTTGAATATATTAAATAAAATGTAGTACTAATGTATTTATATCCATATCTGACAATCAATTGTCTTCAAACTGTTGTCTTATGTTTATTTGTTAGCGACATAGACTAACGCGAGATAAGTAAATGATATCAACTCGCATTCATCATCATGTTTGTTTTAATTTTATGGCACAAGGCTTGCTTCTAAGAATTATTGACACTGCGTAACAAGATTACATGATATGTACACAATGAAACGGCTGTTTATTGGTACTATAAATATTGCACTCGTATTGTCCTTTTTTTCGATTTTGTCTGAGAGTTTATTGATTATATGTCAGAAAGTTTAAAGCAATTTGATTCATGTGTAGAACATGTAAACAAATGAAACCATCATCTTTTAATTCAGCTAACATTAGTTGATTACTAGTATTTCTCTTCCATTATTACAACCCGCCTGTGCCTGTTGTATACATATTTGATGTATTGATTGTTTTGTATGCCTTTTCTGATATTTTCGATGTGAAATTTATCAAAGTTATTTTTTTTAATGTTATGATTTATTGTATAATTGCTTTTTTCAGGTAGCGATCCTTCTTCTGGTATATTTTTTGAGAAACAGTAAGTTTTTTTAACTTGTCAATACACCTATCACGAATGGGAAAAAATGATAAACGATTGAAATAGATTATTATATTCTTTTTAATTTTAACGATATTGAAATATTAATATGACTTCCGTTGATGGCCATTATAAATAAATACATAACACGTGATGTAATACTTTCGTGAAATTTAGCAAACATACGGCTTAATAGTTTTCGTTTTAAAATCAACAATGAAAAAGATGCGTTATTGGATAAATCTTTTGATGGTGGTAAAATTGCGAATATACATATTTATCAAAACTTCTCAATGCATGCATACAATAATAGCAAGTTATCGCTAGTTTTATTTTGGTTGAAGTATAACAAATGTTCACACGCAGATTATAAAGCATTTAATGTTGCAGGTATTTTTTCCCTTAACAATTAATATTAGTGTGACGTTTTCTTGTTCTTATTATATGTAAGACTTCACTCACACAAATTAAAACTTAGAGTAATTTTTTTGTAATTCACGCTGTATTTTATTATATTATATATTTTATATGTATACTTATTAAGTACATTTTACTCTGTTTTCGTGGTTTTAGACGTCTCTACGGTGAAGATTGAAGTTTCCTCGAACATTCAGTATGGCCAGGAAGTAAACTTAACATGCGTCATCAACAGTTCTTTCCAATTCAATTTTACAAGTACGAAACAACGCACGATAACCATAGGAGGGTGTCCGTCGCCGCCAGATACGAATTGTTTTTTGTTCCCTGAAATACTGAATACGAGTTATAAGATAGTGGCAGTTTCGAAAGGTGGTGTATTGACCATATTTAGTTGGAAAGAAGAAAAGTATGGAGAGTACATGTGCTTCAATTTTTTAAATATCTCTCAATTTGATACTGTATCACTACCACAACAAACCAGCGGAGGCCATTCATGTTTTCATTGCAATTGTGTATTGTTTATATGCTTTTTAGCGCATCTTTGCAAACGGTTTTTGCCATCGCCATTGGATTGGCGTTCTCCATCTTTGGTCAACAAAACAATTTAAGACTAATCTACACGCAACCATTTTCCATATGTAAATACGTTCGATGTTATTGAGATTAGACCATGTTTAATTATCATATAATATTCCAATTTTAGGTCATTTAATTGTATATTATTTTCGTGAATTAAATTAAGTTAACTTAACCTGAAGTTTAGATTTTTTTTGAAATAATATTTGTTGTTTTTTCATAAGTTTTATATATTTTTTTATTTGAACGATATTTTAAGAGTTACAAATAACAAAAATACAAAGGGTTAACAATCACACTGGGTATTTGTATAGGAACTGCTTTCTAATTATATCTGAAAGCGATCTGTTAACATAATTACATAGTTAAAGCGAACTTATACGATTTTGTCAAATATTTATTAATTTATATAAAATGTTAAAAAAATAATATTTAACATATATGTCAATATAAATTAAAATAAAAGTTAACAAGAACATGTGTCGAATAATGCGAAATTAGCCAGATATTTAATTCTGAAATCGAAAATGTCTGCACAGTCAAATTCGCCAGCCTGTAAATCATGCATGTACGATGTGAATCTAAATATAGTTTAGCGTTTTATTTTAAATTCCTGCAACGATATCTATTCAAACGACACACGAACACTAACTAAAAAGACGAATGCTTCGGTTATTGTAGGAAAATATGTACGAAATATCTTCGTCACAATCGGCTCGGGGCGCTAATTTGTCTTTGCTGCATTTTATGAAATTCGTCTTCAATGTATACTTTTTCTTGCCTATTTTGTGCTATTGTAACATATTTTATCAATATATTACAACTAAACACATATACAAAATCGTATATTCTCGCTTTGAAATGTTCGGGTTGTCTTCTGCCATATAAGCCTATCTAAACCAGATGGTATATAGAGAAATCTGAATGCAAACCAGGTTTTTAAATGCTAAAACTTACATTCAACTCAAATTGAAATAGTAGCAATATATCTTTATAAAGGAAAACTCAGTAATTTAACAAAATCTACAAGTCATTTATCACTTCCAAAATGTTTTTCAACCTTTTTAACACTCAATATTTTTGATATTGACAGCTCAAATGTCGTTTTCAACAAAATAAGTCATATGATTGTGTGTAATATGTTTCTTCAATATCATTTTCATGGTGTCAATTGTGTACTTACCTGTTCAATAATTGCTGGGCGAAGCATTACGTTAGTCATGCCGATAAACTTGCATGGAGATTTAAATAACTCTGTAAAATGAATAAATTGTCCGATATTAAACCAGAATTAATCGAATGCACTCCAAGGTTGCATACCTAAATAGGAAGCTTGAACAAGATGTTACATATCATGTCAAATAATACAAGCCCAGGTAGTGCTGGCTTTAATGCAGATGTTTATAATATGTTCTGGAAAAAAGGTGTTTTTGTTGCAAAATTTTCAAGTGAAGTTTTTAATTGTGGAAATTCATTTCAGAAAGGCGATAAACCTAGGCCTTTAATACAACATTGGCGGCTAATTTCTCTTTTAAATACTGTTTATAACATTGCACCAGAAGTAATTACCAATATATTTAAATGGAAAAGTTAATTTAAAAATATCAGACCGGTTTCATTAAAGGCAGATACCTAGGGGAATATACAAAGTTAATTTATGACATTATGCACTGAACTGAAGAAAATGCGATCCAGGATTTACTTCTCCTAATAGATGGCGAAATGGCATACGATTTGTTTGCGTGGTCCTTTGTGCCAAAAAACACGGTCTTTCTTTAATTTCGGTCTAGACATAAAATGCTGGTATCAGGTCTCATAGATTCAGCTGTTCCATAGTGCGGTTATTTATATATTCACTGTTGAAAGGAGCTGCAGACAAGGAGACCCCCTCTCATGTCATACTTTTATCATCTGAGCTGAAGTTTTCTAATATGTATTGGGAGATAATAAGAATATAAAAGTTAAAACCATTCATGGAATTGAACAAAAACTATCTCAGTTTGCGGATGATACTACTATTTTATTTGGTGGTACTGAACAATCATTAAATGTACATTTTGGTAGCACCAATGTCGAAGGGATAAGCACGCACAAATATAATTCCGATACCATAACAAATGGGAATTACATTGGATGCAACACAGCTTTATAATGCTTGAACTTAACTAAAAAAGCAATTACAATAAAAAAATGTTTAAGGTATTAGCACTCTAATGGGACATTTTGACTTTCTCTTCCTCTCTATACATATTTCTTAGTGTTGTGGTATTCTGCATTGATAATTAAAGTTTATATACAATTCACCGCACAATATTTTCTTGACATTTTAAGTTTTCAACCCTACCAAATGTTTTCTTCCCCATTTTTTCTGAACCATGTTTTTACAAGTTTCACTCTCATTAATCCAATTATTGAACAAACAACACTTGTTCATTATGTATTAATATATAAATGCATTATATAAACAATTATAACATGTGAAAAAAGGAATACAGAAAATAAAAATAAACAAGTGGTGTAATCATCCTTCGAAAAATGAGTAGTCGGGTCATTTAATGGTAAAATACCACCCAACCTCCCAAAAATTGCTACAAAAGGTATTATAACTCCTGGTAGGGTAGAATGTCCTTTATAACATCAAAAGGTTACCAACATCGGGCCACCGGAATTGTTTTTACAAGATGGCATCCAAGATGACCGCCCAAACCTATTTATGATGATAACTATTTGACTATCCACTCACATTTCATTATCGTGGTGTCTTAACGTAGGTTTCGGGGGTCTTTTCTCTTTGCCGCCGATACTATGAACCACAATATTATTACAATTTACGGCAACGGTACTTTTTATGGGATGGGTGTCATAACATATTTGATCCCTCATGAAAGGAACCGGTCTCAAAAATATACTTGAGACTGTGTATGGGGAAAATTCAATTGTGCACATTATGAAAGGGAAAGCTGTCCAGAGGACTATTTTCTTGTTGACAAGTGCCTACACAGCCAGCTAACAGCCGAAATGACCCAGGCAGATCCCGATATTTAGATACTGCTGGATCAGACAGAGGAGTTGTACTCTTCCCTTGTTAGAGCGAGACGACGCTAGCTGATGCTTCATGTTCTGAGCTTTTTATCAAACTCGAGACGGCTACGTTAAGAATAAACATGAACTTGCCAAAACATCAAAGACAAGCCAATTATGGATGAATTATCAGCCTATGGCAAGCATGACAAGGATGTCGATCAAGGCGGATCTTACAGGTTGTTGGCTGATACATTTGCAGGCAGTATTCGCTTGTCTATCTGTCTTTGCTGTAGCTGGGCACTTCAAGTATCTGTGATCTGCTTATTACTGTCTTCAGCAAATGAGCAGCCTAAAGGCAGCGCACCCAGACGTTTATCGAAGCAGACAAGCCTCATCATTCAGACAATTCGAGATCATGCTAAAAACGCATCAAGTGAGGCTGTAATGAAATGTATTCCTGAAACAGATTGTTACGTGCTTGGTGGTAGATCTTTTCTTCATCGTTTACAATGCAAAAAGAGCGAGTCTTATGCAGGTTTCACTGTAAGGCGTTATGGACAAGCGACAGTGGTGTTGATGGTTACGAAGACGGTCCTACTATCAAAGACAACACACACCAGAGGCGAGGAAAAAACGTGAACTCTATAGTAAGCTTCAATAAGGAAACATTATGCTCATGCAAAAGGGAGGACGTTTTGTCTCATGGCAAAAAGAAGGCAGGCATGATTGCTATGATCAGCACAGCTCGTGCTAAAAGGGTATGTTATGTCGTTGTGTCACCAGGGGACGATGATATTGTTAAAGCAACAGAGGAACAATCCCGTCATAGCACCACAACATTAATCGGTGAGGATACAGATTTGCTGATCTTGCTCCTGCATGTCTCCAAAAGGGACAATACGACCATCTACTTCCGATCTAATGTAAACAGTCATAGGAACACAAAGTGTATAATATAAACCTTGTTAAAAAAAAATTAGGAGACGAAGTGTTCAATGATTTGCTCTTTATTCATGCTAATACATGGTGAGATTCAACTTTAAGGATTTTTGGCATCGGTTAAAAGATTTTCGGAAATTTGTAAAACCTGGTCGTATCATGAAGTCATGAGCAAGTTCATTCCTCCTTCCAAACAAGTCTCGAGAGGAAATATCAAATATTGGAAAATGCTTGATGATGATCTGTTTAATGGCATGTCCGATGATTCCTTAGAATCACTGCGCCATAATATTTTCACAAAGTATGTGGCTACTGTCGAAACATTCGTCACTCCTGAGCGTCTACCCACAACATCACATGGAACTTTATGTCATAGCCAACGCGTATACTATCAAATCATGGTATGGATGGGGATGAGAAATACAATGAAGACCACTGAATGGGGATGGAAACAGGAAAAATACCAGTTAATTCAAAAACCACTATTTGAAATCATTCAGTGTAACTGTTCTGTAGGATACAACTCATATCGATGCATCTGTAGACGCTATAGAATTCCATGCACTGCTGCATGTGGCCCTTGCCAAACTGAAAACTTTGACAATCCAAACAATTTTCGGGAGGTCTGTACTGAAGACGAGGAGGACGACACCGACAGTTGAACGCTCCGAGACCAATGTTATGGACAAAGGTGATTGTGTATCAGGTAATAGCAGACAGCTGAATGTCATAAATTGGATTTCATGATTATTAAACTGCTAAGTGATATCAACAATTAAATTTTTTCTCATCTCCAAAACTATGGCGTTTGACATACAAATCATCACCTTTGAGTCAAATGGTACGGACTTGTGGTCTTTTTTATTGTGGCGGCTAGTGTTGAGTTTAGAGTTTATATTTAATAGTTATGATCATAAATAGGTTTTGGCGGCCATCTTGAGAAAAAACTTTCCGGAGGTCTGATTTTGGTTATCTTTTAATATGTTATAAAGTACCTTCTACCCTACCAAAATCAATCATACTACCTTTTGTAGCAATTTTTGTTGGTCAAACTTTAAATTTACCTGACTAGAGAGAAATTGCAATCTCTAGTCACAAGTCTTTTTTAAAATAAATTGTCAAAAAATGGCAAAACAAAATTACAATTTTTGAACACAGAAATCATCTACAAGGTAACCTTGAATGAAGAAAAGAGAAACAAATGGGGGTCACCAGTGAAAACGAAAAGGTTTTACATGGTTACGCCCCTTTCCGGAAACGCCATACTGTATTTGAGATTTTTATATGTGAGCATAAAAATGAGTTAAATGTTAAAACATATTAAATAGATGAAAACAAATGAGGAAAAACTTATAATAAACTCATAAACATATTTGCATACATTCACCTCATATCATGTGTGACATGGAACCTAGTCAGTGAAGTAAGATTTGCTAACCTAGTTTGAAACTGCATGTAAAATGCGTTCTTATATAAATAATACTTGGGCATATTACAGAGAAATAAAAACATTAATAATTAAGTAATAAGACACATTGAATCATTTAATCGTATAAGTTTAAAGGAACATATATTAACCAATGCGTAGTGATAACTTTAAACGTATTATGACAAACAAAACAAGTACATGATTATCATGGTCGTTATTTGAAGAACTCCGACAGGTTGGAATACGTGTCTCCAAACGCCGCTTGGCATTGGTGGCCCTGGGCTGACCGTCTGAGTTATTCATTATGAAAATGTTTTCTTGAGACCATCCTCGCCATCACGTTCAAAGATTATTCTCAGATGCCTAAGGTTGAGTCCAGAGCCAGCAAAAATATGTTATGTTGTTGCGGCATTGAACACATAAATGTAAACAAGAACACTCAGTGACTGCTAGTTCCTAGCTTTTCTGGGTTGAATTTGAGTCCATAATCTGTCGGGTCTTACTTTCTTCCTGCACAGGCATATCATTGAAAAGATAACACCATTGTTCATTTGAAGTTGAGGTTTTTCTAGTAGTTATATTCAGGTAGGTTCATAAGAATTTCATAAGTTTCAGTCAAAGAAAATTATGCAAAAAAATTAAGTTTCAGTCAAAGAAAATTATGCAAAAAGAAACAAATTGTGTATCAATTATTTTAACAATTTGTATTTATTAACTGAAACATATTCGGTCTTTTCTGATTAATTTGGCTTCAATAAGCCTTCTCAAAGTTGCTCCTGTAAATTGACAACATTTATTTCATGTTATTTAACAAAATAACTATATACTGACGTAAAATGCACACACGCTTGTATAGGGGTAAGAACTTACGTCAGTGTTTCATGGGAAGCGTAACACCATCCATTATGATATGCGTCATCGTTTTTATTTATTAAGACATTCATGACACAGCGTGTCATTACAAGTATTTTATGTGATGCGCACTTTCAAACTGCATTAATAAGCAAGTGTAAACACCACATATAAACATTATTCATCCAACTGTTAATACCAAATACATGTTTTATCCCTACTGGATATGAAACCGACTATTAACGTGACATTTTATTTATTACTTAAAACATTGGTTCTACATCAACAATCACTTTCATCAGTGAAATACATACTTCATTTCCATCTTATAAGCCTGTATAGCAGCGTCTGCTGAGGAGATAGTTGACACTTGTTGCATGGTCCTACCCGTGCGTATTTCCATTTCTTAATGTTCAAGTTACTAATCATTGGAACATTCAGTGTTGACAAAAAGTAATTAACCCTTCCTGGACCACCAATGTTGTTTATCATTGCTGAAAAGATGATACATTATGTAACATTTTAATTAAGATAACCACAATACACAATTTATGCGATCACACAAGTAGTAGTCATTGGCATACTCGGACCCCACGATATCGCGGCATGTATCGCGCTATTTTTATAACTCTAAATATTCCGATTTCGCTGCCATCTAGCAGTTGTTTACGTTAGTAACTCCTTACTTTCTTTTTATTTTCGTGATATTTCCGGCGAAAAATGTTCCGAGCCGCGGTAAGTTGTTTTGTTTATGTATCGGAAATTAGTTTCTAATTGATTTTATCATTTTTTTGCAGTTTGTCTTAAAAAAGTGTTTACTGTCCTAAAAATAATTTTGACAGTTTGCGGTCGTCGGTTAAGCTAGACAAGCACGTCATTTCCGCTGATGAACAAAAATCCACGGAAGCGCATAGTAGTCAAATATTTTAATATTTAGTGCAAATTTAAGCAATCATTTTTAAATGCAAATTTTATATTATATTTTTGATTGCAGGGAAATGTAAGAGAATTTGAACTAATTATTGTGTTCTCTTTTTTAGGAACCTCAACCAAAAAACCGCGTCTCTTGTATGACAGAGAGGACGTTCAGAGGGCGTTTGAGGCCACTGTAGGTGGTGTTTCTGCGTACAGAGCCGCAAGGATGTACTCTGTACCAGAAACAACTCTTAGGGACAGAATAAAAGGTCGCGTTGATGCTGATGCAGAATTTGGACACGATACTATTTTCACCATGGATGAAGAAACAAACTTGTACGATAATGTTACCTATATGGCAGAAATTGGATTTGGGTACACACAGAAAACTGTGCAATATATGGGGACAGATTTTACGGAGTCTTTGGGAAAGCAATGAAACCTGAACAAAAAGCCTTAGTGACAACTGGTTTTATAGATTTTGCAAACGCTGGCCTGAACTGAAGTCATCAAAACCTCAAAAGCTAGATCTTTCAAGAGCAAAGACATTAAACACTCATTAAATATTATGACGAACTTTTCCATGTACTATCAGAGAACAAAATAATAGATATAACCTCAAAAGATATTCAATATTTACGAATCTGTTGTCAACAGTGAACACACCACACCAAAATTCATATGCATAAAGTACACCGTTCAACAAAATATAACCTCTGTACGGTAATCCACAGTTACCATCATAGCAGCTGTCAATGCTACAGGTCAAAGTGTCCCACCGTATTATGTCTTCCTAGGACAACGTTGGAACGACGAATTTTTGAACGGAGCATGTCTATAGTCAGCAGGGAAGATGTCAAAGTCTAGATGGTCCAATACATCAGTTTATATGAACTCTCTGACGAAACATTTGCTATCTTCCTACAGACAGCGAATATCCCATACTCATACTGTACGATTGTCACCGCTCACACAATTTATTATTATTGGCTGAATGGGCAAAAGCAAATAATGCCATCCTTTTGGTTCTGCACCACACTTGAGTCATTTAACCCAGCCCATGGATGTAGGCATTGTTGGGCCATTCAAAAACATCTATTAACAGGAATTTTAGCGCTTCATGAAGATAAATTCTGGCTTGAATATTACCAAATACAATAATTTCGAACTAACAGCAAAGCCCTATTAGAATGCCATTTCTCCAGAAAATTTAGTATCAGCATTCAAGAAGACTGGAATATCACCATACAACATATTAGTATTAGTAATTAAAGACTCCAAGATAACACCATATACAATCTTTGACGAACCAGATATTACCACCGAATCAACAACACAAAGTGAACGAACACAAAACCTGATGAAGAATGCTGGTGATGCAAAAAAAAGATTCTGAGTCTCCAGCTGTTGATTTCTTTTCCACAAAGACAATCAATAAGGCAGTTAAGCCCAAACCTAAAAGTTTTGTGCCTCCAATTAAAGTAGCATGCAACTTGATGTACGAAAAGAATGTTCAGCAGCTAACAGCTGCAGCCAACATCAACAGTCACTCGTGATTCTGAAGACAAAGAAAAGGACACACGAAAGTGACCCAAACCGAGTACATCTGGACTCAGCAAAGAAAAGTGCCCATTTGGAGTCTTTAGGATGCGAACAGCAATGAGGACATTGAAACTGACTTTGAATCATGTTGCGTGTGCAATAGGTTTGAGCCAGCAGACATTGACAAGTTCCCATACATTACATTGGTGACATGGGGTAAGTGTGACAAATGTCCACATTTGACTTATTTTAAATTATGTTTATAGTGATAAAATACTATGTTATGTACCCTATTGAAATTTTCATGGCAATTGTTGCCCACCATACTTGAAATGTTTTCTTTTTATAACATTAGCGCGATATTATGGAGTGACCTAGATTTTACGGCCGATTTGACAGGTTATAACCTTTCTGCTTATACGTCTATAATTCTCACAACAAAGTGAAATAAATATGCGGTTGTTTTGTGAAATAATGATGTTTTGAAGGATTTAATTTAAACTTGAGGTAATAATTCGACGTTTTTGCAACCAAGTAATTGATTTTCGACAAGTACCGCGATACAGTGAGGTTCCCTGACATATCATTTGCAGAATTGTAAGTAGTATTTGGGGCATAATATACTTTTGTTGTTTGTATTAAGAAAGCATCATTACTTGGTCAAAAAATTACTCAAATATGCTGTCCTTGATTTCCATGCATTTACAACACAATTATTTTCTTCCATGGCATATTTTGTATTACAAAATTAACGCAAATATTAGCCTGATTATGTAATGAAAATCACTGACAGGGTGCACTTTTTCTTCAAGACACTTTACTCCCATTATCATTAATGAAACTGTTAAACTTGAAAAAAATGCTTAATCCATGTGCCTTCCTGTTCCGAGCTTTGTGTTGATAGCAAAACAAGGCATTACTGTCTTGAAAAGTTGAAGACTCTTCTTTACGTGCTACGTTTTGCCGTACAACATTTAGTACTTCATAAGCGTATTTATCAAATAATAGTTGTTTTTCGCACATACACGGATAACGTTCGGAGTGCCGGAAATGTACGAAATAAGGCGATACTGCACGAAGTTCATTAGAGAGCTAATACCTTAAAATGGGAAATTTTCTCAAAAATTGGAAAATAAAATTTTAAACACCTATTGGAACGATTTTACTCGTCAAAACCAATCGAAACTCAACTTTACCTTGAAAATAACGCCATTAGCAATCGATGTATCAATTGTTTGCCAGTTTCAATGCGTCTGCATAAATAACTGGTACTTAAACAGTGCTAATTAGTGTGAAAACAGTTATAGTATTGTTAGTCCGTGTACAACAGCAATTGACGGTTCAGGAAATCGCAAAATATTCCATGAGTAATCTCCACACTCAGACCAACCAGAGGGAAACGGTTGATACTCGATGAAACCGCGTCCGGCTGGCCCTATGATAGGCGTCATCCTATTAAAAACAAGTAAGTAATAAGAGTGATGTACCTGTTTAAACACTCAAATTTTCCATCTTATCGAGGTTTCGGCGGCCATGTTTTCTCAATTCTGACCACGTGATTCCCCGCATTGTTTTCGTGAAATAGCGATCTTGTCTTTTAATATAGGACCTTGTGCGTGGCAGGCAGTTCAATCATCTTGATATATTAAGTTGTTTGTATGCCCCCGGATCGAAAGATCGGGGGAATATTGTTTTTGGCCTGTTTGTCATTGTATGTGTGTGTCCCAAAACATTAATAAAAACTTTAACCTTCTTCATAACTTTTGCAATATTGAACGTAGCAACTTGATATTTGGCTTGCATGTGTATCTCATGGAGCTGCACATTTTGAGTGATAAAAGGTCAAGGTCATCCTTCAAGGTCAAAGGTCAAAAAAATATTCAAATTCTTTACCAAAACTTTAACCTTCTTCATAACTTTTGCAATATTGAACGTAGCAACTTGATATTTGACATGCATGTGTATCTCATGGCGCTGCACATTTTGAGTGGTGAAAGGTCAAGTCACGATCATCCTTCAAGGTCAAAGGTAAACAAATAATCAATGCGACGCATTAGGGGGCATTGTGTTTTTGACAAACACATCTTTTGTTTTTTAATACACCGATGCTGGAAAAGGTTTGCTCCGCACCGACGTATACAGAATTATTTCTTAGATTTGATCTTTACTTTAAGTGTGAACTGACTATGGACCTCAGGCATGGTTCTTTCGCGAAACTCCGTCTCAGCATGCACGAAATAAAAGTAAAATATTATGCAAAATCATGCTTCAAACTAGCCTGGTCTAAAGTATATGACTTTCTTTAAAACAAACTATGCACTGTATGTTGTCGATCAATTATAAAACATAAATTGACATATACAAACACGTCTTTGAAGAGGTTTTGGTATATTATAATTATTATTATTATAAAGATTATACTATATCATTCAAATGAATAACAACGTTTATAGTATTTGGAACGGTATAAGTGATTATTCCACTTCCTTTTGTTTCCAGCGCCGGAAAGCAGTTTGCATTTTGTTAAAGTTTTTGTTAAACCCACCCACCACACTCTGTTTGCTAGGAATGATGTATTGTTAGCTTCATGTCTATTGTTGAATCGTCACATAATTTTGTTAACTTTGCTGAGAAAAGACTGCTTTTGCTTGGTTTGTTTTTCCTATATATTTGCAGCACATATCTCACTTGTACTGGAGTTCCTCTTGCAGTCAGCACATGTACGCCTCCCCAGGTTCCCACCATTTACTGCTACTGATGAGCTATTACCAGAGCCAAATCGGGGCTTTACCAGCCTTCCTTGGGAATTTCTGCAATTATGCCTCGACGAACGCCTTGTTCATTCTTCGTCCTGCTACATACAAGCCACTACCATTTACCCGATTTGGTGTTGTGAGCTTAAAGGGGATCTCTAACAAACATTTGGGAACACTGGGGACTGTGGCCTATATAATTATATTGAAGCAGACGAAAATTCATTTCTATTTCTATGTCTGTTTCTATTTTAAAGCTGTAATGGTTCATTTCATCCTTGTTAGTTATTATGCTTAAATATTGTTCTTATACTGGTGCTTTTAATTCATTTTTGTGTGTGTAAATTTTCATGTGTATTTAAGTTTTAATGTTGATTTTACGCTTCTAAGTTATTGTGCTGCAAATAGTGTTCTTATAATCATGCTTTTGATTTACTTTGCTTATTTTTCATGTGTTAAGGCAAAAAATTAAAAATTATAACTTTGTTGTGTGTTATTTGAAATTCATATACTAAAATAATACACATTCAACATACTTTTCAAAAGTAATAGATGCATATAAGTGCAAGAAATACAATCGATGATGATTATTTACTCATAAGCGCATTAATCATTTAACCGGACTTGAACGATTCAGCATAAACTTTATGAATGCAAATACGTGTTCTGTGAATAGCATTAGTCATTGTTAAAGTAATACAATTATAATTTCCGTGTGTTAACATTCACGTAGCGAACACAAATAGTATGATTGTAACACGTTGAAATTTGTCATCAAATCGTTATGTGCAATTGAAGTAAGCAGTGGTTCTAAGTGAATTTGTTAAGCAAATAGGCTGTTTGAAGCTACAGTTTTAAATAATGGTTCTGAAAACAAGTAATGTATTAGGTTTCGGAAGCGTTATATTTTGTCTCTTGCTTGATAAGTTGATCATAACTTTAAATTCATACCTATTAATCAATTCAGAATACGAATTAGAAACCATAAGAGTGTGACATGCTTTGTATTGACATAGGTCGGTCAAATATAATATATTATTATTTGCACGGAAGAAAGTTACAACTCTTTATTCATTTCGATAAGTTGTATCATTACACGCATATCGATGACCTAATAAACCTGTATAGTTATTCCTATATGTATTGATTCTAGCGTCAGTTAAAATCATGCTTCCTACATTGTATAACACGTAGGCATTTGAGATCTATATAATATATAACATATTGAATACACATATAAGTAAGGTGTCGGTACCCGAGTATCTATTCAACTTCAACAAAATATTAGCTGGGTCATTCCGTTTGAATTGTGTTTATGTTCTATATTGCATTTAAAGCATGTTCGATGGCCTATTTGTCTTAAACTATCCGATGGCATGCAATTATTGTAATCAAATGAAACAGCAGTTTTAAATTATGGTTCTGACAACAAGTTATATATTAGGTTTCGGAAGCGTTATATTTTGACTCTTGCTTGATAAGTTGATAATCACTCTAAATTCGTACCTATTAATAAATTCAGAATACTAATTAGAAACCCTAAGCGTGTGACATTGCTTTGTATTGACATAGGTCGGTCGAATATAGTATATTAATATTTGCACGAAAGAAAGTTAAAACTGTTTATTCATTTCGATAAGTTATATCATTTTACGCATATCGATCACCTAATAAATCTGTATAGTTATTCCTATATGTATTGATTCTAGCGTCAGTTAAAATCATGCTTCCTACATTGTATAACACGTAGGCATATGAGATCTACATAATATATAACATATTGAATACACATATAAGTAAGGTATTGGTACCCGAGTTTCTATTCAACTCAAACAAAATATTAGCTTGGTTATTCCATTTGAATTGTATTTATGTTCTATATTGCATTTAAAGCATGTTCGATGGCCAATTCGTGTTAAACTTTCCGAACGCATGCCGTTAATGTAGCGAAATGAAGTCGCCACCTTTTACTGACATAAAATTAATGTAGCACTTCTATTTAGGACTCATAAACATGCAAACAAATTACTTTATTTCGTTCAGTATCATATGAGTTTGCAATCAGTTTATAACATGTTTTGTACGGCATGTTAAAGCATTTAATGAAGAGCTATCCCTCAAGTTGAAGAGGTCATTTTACAAATGCAAACTATGTGCTTACATTGTATTGAATAAATGCATTATTATATTTCAGCTTTATCTTGTTAGGTATGTCAACTCGAAATATATTTATAACCATTTATGCTTTGTATCAGCGCAGACATTTTTTGCAACTTATAGGTACAGAGTATTGTTCAACATTGAGTGCAATATGGAGGAGCGACGAACCACACATACTGGAAATAATGTGCAACGTAAATAACATAAAAAAACAATCATCAATATTTTTTGAGGACGAACAAAACCAACGCGTTGAAGTGCAAAGAAATGGTACGTCGTGTAATCAACGCATAGGTTCTCTGCCGATTGTACACTGCGGATGTAATCTTGATAATAACGCAGTTTGCAATGTTTCGATGTCTGCCGGGGAAAACACACACGGAAAAGACCAATGTGGTCAGTGGCGCTGTTCAGCAGGGATTATGGGTGTTTTTACGCGAAGCAATCATTTACAGGTCTGCTCGACGGGTAAGGACTTAAAACCATGTAGTTATATGTCAAGTATTCACACATGTGCGTATGCGTTCATATAAAAAGTACCATATGAGATGTTATTGTGAAGCGATGGAAGACCATGCTTATTATTTACTCCTTGGAAATAAAGCTTCTGAATATCATATAATATTATTTCCCCTCTAGTTATGTTCGATTTGTTTGTGATTTAAAGTAATTATCGATTGCTGTGAACATTGTTCCTGAGTTGCAGTTTCAAACAGTTTAAACACATTTTTGTCCGGAAATAAGTTTGATGTTGACGGTTTCTGTTTAAAATGCTAATATTCGAACTTTAAACAGAACTGTCAACATCAAACTGTTTTGACTATTGAAGCCCCTCTGGCATTGATATTTACGTTAGCTTGTATATAACGTATGATCTGATTTCATCATGATGTACGAATACAGGTACGTAGTTTAATGTTAGTAACTATGAAACTAAGTGTGAAGGACTACTTCGAAGGAATTAAAATGATGTAGCGTGTTTTTTTGTAATTGACCGCGATGGCTTCGACGTCAATTACATAACTTGAACTGCATGTGTATCGTTTATTTGCGAGAAATTGTATGCACATTTCAGTCAATACGATAGTTCAACGCCGAACTGTGACATGTTCGAAAGATCTGCTATATCCAGAGGTCACACACTGGAAGTTACAAGGTCGAATTTTGAACAGTAACACAAACAGTGTTGAACTTATGAAATTAAGCCTGCACAACATTGGTTTGATTAACTTCGCTAAAGAACACAATGGATCTATTTGTGTTTGCAAACTCGACGAAGAACAGCAATCAGAATGGACCATTTCCATCATATGTAAGTTAACCCATTTTGCTGTTAATCCCACAAATCGAGGAATAAACTTATCTAATGACATGGGCAATTACCAGACTAAATATAATGACGACTAAATGTAGAGATTACTTTCTAAAAAATAATACAGACTTTGTCTCTTGCTTACAGATCCTACAAACGCATGTTCCGATGTAAATGTATCAAAACAGTTATCAAGGCACGCCTTATGTGGAACTGGCAATCCGTTGATCACAGAACTAATTGAAGAGTACTCGTCCACTGAATGTCCATCATTAAATATAAAATCCACTGTCAACGTCACGTTTTGTGAAGCTGTCAATAGAGATGATATGGAGGCAAGATTGTTTTTAGGAAATGTGAGCGGACCATTCAAACTTGAGGTTCTAAGTAAGTGGTATTGTTTTTTGCAACGAATATAAGCGGGTCCTAAATACACTTTCGACTGTTTTGATTGTTAAATAAAAGGCGACAAATTCGACTGCGTGAATAACATAATACAATATTTCATATGTTTTAATAAACAAATATACGAATTATTGTTTGCAGATCCAGCGATCGTGCGCAAATTTTACGTAGAAGAATTCGGAGACCAGACAAACATCACGCTGAATGAAACTAGAAGTGTTACGTTCATATGTGACGGGGACGGCAACACACCGCCTATATTAACGCTTGTATCAACATCCACACCTTTCAAAACAATATATTCACATCATCTGGAACACACAATAAAGGTGTTCTCCAGTCGGGATACCGGCACGTATCTGTGTTTTGCTTCTAATGGACTTGGCAACGATAGCAAATCAATAGTGTTCGATGTAATCATACTTAAAGGTAAAAAGAACTATTAATTGTATGTAAACATTCGTGTCGCCCATATACAAGCAATAATTAAATGACCAGTAATTAAAATATAATAAATACATCATAAGCATGCAACAACACAATTTGACCAATATCAAATTGTTTCTTAGTGTATATAACAACCGCTGGTGTTTTATATGTTTTATATGTTTTAATTTGTAAACTGAAATGTTTCACAAACGTGAAGAGGATTACACTGATAATATCCCTATACGTTTTGCACCTTAAACAAAGCTTACAGGAACAGTTAATTTCATTGTAATTTTGTATTTGCAACAATAAACAGGTGAAGAAGGGTCCTCTTCAATTACCATTCTTCTCTTTATTGGGAGCGCGTTAATAATTCTGAGTGTTGTATTGTATCTGATACAACGTCGCTGCAATGTGTTGAAGAGTTTGCACACAACAGGTACATTTCTGTTTGGTGTTTAGTGTTTGTTAGAAGTAAACTAAGCAAATCGGTAGTTCAGAAGCAAAACATATTAAAAGGTAGAAAGACTTCTATCGAGATGAGAAAATGGGGTTCATAAACGTGTATCGTATTAAGTTTTTGATACATGTCTTAATGTTTTGTCAAATGCACTTCACGTTTATATTGAAATGCTCAGCTATGATTTAGTTACATGACATGGCGTAATGGATATGGTGTCCGCCTAGCGACCGAGAGGTCACGGGGTCGATACCCACATTGAGGGCGTTTTTAAGATCTATCCCATAGACACCAAGTACTGATTCTAGTTCCAAGAAATGGACTCGATGGCGTTTGAAATAAGCCTTAGGCTTTCTATGCAGTCAAGCTAAAATAAATAGGTTTAAACTACCTTCCGTATATTTAGATTACGTTCATAATTCCATCAATGATATTTGAATTAACACTATTATTTGAATATATAATCATGGATAATATATATACAGTTTCCATGCATTTTGTTTAGAGCGACTTCAGAAGCAGTAACCCAGACAGACAATTCTCTTCAAAATAACGGTAAATCTTATGTTAAAAACGTGCCATGTGGATAAAGTTAGCATTATAACCCTTGCTAGAGCTGATAAATACATGTAAAAAGTATCGAATATCCATATATATAAACATACTTTATGCATATTATGATTTTAAACGATTTGAATAAACGAGACGGACATAATATTATTTGATTTGTCTTGTGCTTATATGACCAAATGCACATCTACTTTCTGTAGCGTGTAGCATTTTCGGCAATGTGATTTGTTTTTTATCCGGCACTAAAATTTTGCATTGTTCATAGACACAAGCATTGAGGAAGAAGGATCGCAAAATAAAACAGGCCAGGAATGTACCATGTCAACTGACAGTGTCCTCAAAAATAGTGGATTTTGTAATGAAACGTACGCTGTTTCTAATCGTTCGATAGAGAAGACGGAATGCGCAGCGGATGGTAATGCGGTTTTCTCATTTGATAATTTATGTGGAGTTTTCTTGTCCTATCCAATAATTAACTTTAACCACAAGTCTGAATTAAATCATCATGCATTGACCATTTGTTCATAGAATAAAACAATTGCCCTTTTTCAGTAGTCTTAAATCACTAGTCACTGTATTTGCTTGCAAAATCATCATCAACAACAAGATAAAATAATATAGCATTTATCTTTGCACGCAGTATGTATCTTTATTATGAAAATGAAATCACACATAGTCAAGGCTTTGTTAAAGCGAAATGCAAGTAAATAATCATTGAACATAAATTTGAAAGTATTTTGTGTTTTAATAGAAAGATCTTTTAAGTGCACACAACGTACATGCACAACTAACTTCAATACATTTGAAATTTCTTTCAAGCAATATTAATATTTGCAACAACTACTTCCAGTTTTAAACACAAATCACCCAAAACACGACATCAATTAAACACAAGCTAATATTATCATAATATGAACAGTAATTCTATCGAGAACTAAAAACCAGGCTCTGCCTATTGATATCGATCTAAAGTAAACTATATTACTTCAGCAATTTTATCAGGTGAATGTAACATATCTTACTTTTTTTCCTTTAGCCACAATGCCAAAACAGTTTAAACTTGTGCATTAAACGAAGTGCTAAGGGTTTCTTTTAACTGCATTAAAAAACTTCTAATAAGGAATAAACTTCCCACATCAAAGGGTCAAAGATTTGATTGTTAACACTTGCTAAAAATGACTACTTTCGGTGTCTGGGTTTATTTTTCCATTCACATGAGAACAGTCTAGTTGATTTCAGGATTAAACGATCATAATAAAAAGCTCGGAAACGAAACAACCGGCGTTGCAGTCCAAGAAATTCCAGGATTTTATAACGAGTTATATGCTTATTGGGGCAAACCTTCAACAACAACTGACCATACGAAGAAGAAAGGTATTTTGAATAATTTTGAAAGGTTATATACAGTGATATGAAATTGTTTGTACCAGGACAAACCTTTGTCCTGATTGTTAATGTATAGTATATAAATCATTATGTTTTAATTGAAGCACAAATAATGATATTTAATCATTTTGCATTAAACAACATTAATATATTGTTTCAGATTACATCAGAAAGGAACAGAGGTATGTACTGTTTATTTACCATACATCTAAATGATAAAAAATATGCTTACAATGTGTACACAAACAACAACACCAACAACAGCTACGACTTCTAATTCTCTCAAACTCAGAAACTACTACTGCTGATACTTAATATCAATGTTATTACTTATACTATTATTGTTTAATAAAAATATTATAAAGCAAGATTTGTGTTTTGAAGTTTTCTTTTCAGTTATAAAACAAGGCAAATTAAAAAAGAATTGGAAGACTGTACGTACGGTGTGGTCAACAAAAACACACGCAAGCACAGAGGTAACATAGTACATGTTCATCCAAACAAAAAAGCTTTCGATTAGAAACATTGTGTTTGGTTTCATTGGCCAGATACTATAACTTGATGTTTTGTTCTGGCCCCACCATACCATCAAATAACACGTGAAAGAAATTATACAAATGATATTGCTACTTCTGCTACTTCTTATAATTAAAGCACTGGTTAAAAAAATGTTATTATTTGTATTATTATTATTATTATTATTAGTAGTAGTAGTAGTAGTATTAGTATTTTTATTATTCATTTTAAATAAAATAACATTTTTCAGATCATGCTTCAAAAGACTCCGTTAGGTAGGTAGAAGATAAAAAATACTTTCGAACACTATATTGGTGTTCAGTGTAAGTAAAAAATGACGTTCCTTTTGAAATGTTTGATTTTGTTGAACAACTTAAAGTCATTTGCTCAGGTCCATTTCATACAACAGTTTGTTAAACACGTTCAAACGTTTTGGCCCACTAGCATAGTTAGTAGAGCGCTGGACTACACACCATGGAACCACGGGTTCGAACTCCGGCCAAGCAACAATACTTGCAATATGAAATCCTTTACACGGCTACTCTCTCTTACACTCGTTTTCAAATAGGTTTGTTGTCAGTATAAATTAAGGACTGCTTAATCAGCTTATTCATAAAAAGGATGAGGTTTAAAAAAAAGACGTGATATGACTTAAATACTTTTCAAATAAAATCCAACAATCATACTAAACAAACATAAAAACAAACGAACAAATGGAAACATTATTTTATAGCAAATTTCCTGAACGAAGCAAATGACATTTTGTGTTGCGAAATATCATATGATTAGCTTGCTTTATCACGATGCCTAATAACACCTGATTATTAACACCTTTGTTGGAAGTAAAAACAACAAAAAAGCGACCCTGGTTAAATTTCCGAGGATACTTAAGAAAAAAATGTGTTTACTATTTTTATGCTCATTCATGGGGATTTTTATAGGTATCATGAGTTTTTAAAACAAATAATAACTTTTTTTCAATAAAGTGCAACCGCGAATTTGAACGGTTAGAAAATGTAGGATCAGTGTGTAGACTTTATATTATTTGGACACAAACACATCTGGTTAAATTGAGCAATATACGTTAAGGGCGGTGCTTATAATATATAATTTTTTATGCATTTACATGTTTCTGTTATATACGTGTGAAAAACAGTTCAATAAAAATAATTAATATATGTACAAGAATAGCGTGGTATCAAATTTTAAAGAATATGTGTATATATAATATATATATTGATCCCAATACAAATAGTAAAATACTAAAAATGTTATCATTGAAGATGTTACCTGATTCTCACTTTGGTTATATTTTCCTCCCCACTTATATCTTAAAAGTCACTAGGTAAAGGTACCGTGTTTCTTATGTTGATATATTAAGTGTGTAGTGTACTGAGCGTACGAAAATTTATAAAAGCATTGACATGTCATTGGCATGTTATCAGTCAAACAATATGAGACAAATTCAAAATAACAACATGTGATATACATAAACAAAAGCAATGTGTGGTATAGCTATATCGTCCGAAACTAAAATGTCACACGCTATAATTAACTGTTTAAATGTGTCGTATTTTAGTTCACATGCGGATATAATCGAACAGAAAAATGGCGGTCTTTACAGCATGGCCAGGGAACCGAATGAAAAAGGTAATCATTTGGAGGAAAACGGGATTGCTTAATGTTTTAATAGAAATATTTGTGCGGGTCATTGTCGTTTCACATACAACATATATATAAATAAATAGTGTAAAAGAACGATATGCCTTTAAAATGGCGTGATATTCGTGTTCATTTTCTTTGTGACACGTAATCTATATTTTTGAAGTTTTTCTTAACGGCATATATTGATAGAATTGTTCCTATGTTTGTAGATTCAGCCGTTTGAAAGTGCTGTTAATGCATACTATTATACCATGTGCAACGGAGGACGTTAGAAGAAAAAGCCTTTGAACCATATGTGTGACTACTTGAAAGACTGATTTTCTACTCTGATGGCGCAAAGATAACATAATTTAATGAAGTTAAAAGTATGCAGTGAGCCTGAAGTGTCTGCTTATTGCTAAGTATATGTCATAATCTAAAATTATATAAAAACAACTAAGCAGCCTATAAATTCCTTTTTTGATACTATTGTGAGTATTCATTTGTTTTGAAAGTGTATTTATTTTGTTTTGCTTTTATATATTATGAATGTGTACGTGTTCGTGTCAACTTAAAAGTGGTGTTCACGAGTGTTTTACTGTATGTTCATTTCAAAAGCTGCATTTAGCATATGACTTCTTTACAATTTTTAATACAAGTTATTTGTCTGCGTGTGAATTGTTTCAAGTGTTTTGAACTAAGCACTTACAAAAATCTTACTTAAAAGTGTACTTAGATGATTTTATCATGGCTTAATTTTATTTTGGTCTTTCAAAACATGTTTTTATTTACCATATGTTGTGATGTTTTTAAGATGTGTACAAGGAGTGGCTCCAGCATGCATGCATGTTTTTGTATGACTGTATATACCATTAAATAAATTATTTAATACTTTACTTGTATCATTTACCGCATATTAATAATGTGGTATTATAGGTCTCGTTGTCGGATTTTGTTTAGCTTTATGCATTTATTGTCTTTTAAGGATATGTTTCAAAGCCTCAAATGTAAATTGACTATATGAAGAAATGTTTGTATCGCAGTCAGTAAATGTGTCCGCTTGAAACAATTTATAATACCATATATGGCCATGCCACTTGAGCTGGCACGAATGTATATTTCACTTCAATACTGATAGTTTAAAGACCTCTTAGCAAGATACAATTAACAAATACGTTTGTTAATTGTAAGATAATGCACTACTATCATTTGATAATTGTTTCCTCTTGCCTGAGGAGCCAATCATAGAAAAACGTGAAACATCTAACAATAAACAATGCCATGTCATAATTGTTCTACACACTCGACAAAATACGAAGGATTGGTGATCTGAACAGCGTTGTATAATAAAAGGAAATAAAATGCAAACATCTTGATCTAAATGGTCTGTGAATTTTGAAAACAAAACTCGGTTTCAAACAAATCTGTGGTTTAAAAATATAACTCTTGTTTAAATAAATATTCCTCGTGAAAAGTAAATGTATTAATGCATTGAACTTATTTTCTACGTGATCATAAATAAAGCGATCTTAATCATGCAATATAATCTGGAAACAAAACAAAATGTCCCATAGATGACATACTAAACGTCAGTTGTCGTCATATCTAGATTTTTGTTGCTCGCATTTAATTGGTTTTACACATTCTTTGACAAAAATCAAACATTTAAAATAAATATCTCTTTTTTGTTGATTTTGTATGAGATTGGTTACTCAGACTTGGATGGGCATTTTCTGGTTGTCATTTTGACCAAGGGAACAGTTAAACAAAACAGAACTTTTTCTAGACATGTCTGATTTAGAAACGCTTTGAAGAGCGTCTACTTAATGCCTCTCGATTTTTGTTTACATTATAACATATTTCCTACCGTCTACCGTAACTAGTATAAAACCAGATGAAAGATACTTACATAACAGAGCACTAACAAATCTATATTTTATAAGACAACTTCAATGTCCTTAAAAAATAACATGAGTTCAAACTTTAAAGTCAGGTTTTGTAATCATTGTTATAAGTCGAACTGTTGTCGTGTTGGTCATACTACTATTGTAAGACTGTAATTGCAATCGCAACTGCTTTGGCTGACATGCTAACTGATCAAAGAATACTATCATGAGGTTAAATCGTTACTCATTGTAAACAATCACTGGATATCTGATCCAAAGCGCGTGTTTGAAATTCAAAACCTCATATCAATGAATACAATCTAAAACATGTGTACAATTACGGGCGACTCAAAAATTACCTTAAATTGCATTCCCATTAAGGTCAATGGGGTCAGCTAACCAGACAATGCAAGTTGATCAGTCATTAGGTTTATATAGAAACACAGTTTACGGGTGAACAAGCTAGTGATAAACCCATTGTATATGATGATTAAGTATCATTTGAAGAAGTCAAATTATTTTATAATAAATACAAAATACTATTGACTGCTTAAACATGTTGTTTTTTTATTTAAAAAAAAGCTCAATACACATTGTCGGTTTAAAAACGAAACACATATATTTAAAATGTATTTAATAAAGTTTTGATGAAATGCATTTTGTACCAAATAGGTGTTATATCGCTTGATAATGCAGCGCACGTGTACACATATGAGTCGGGTTGCATTTATTACAGCAGTGGAAGGGGAGATCACTGTATGTAAATAACAGAAAACCTTCTATCAATTGTTTTATATCAAAACTTTGTTATAACCCTGTCGCCATTACACATCACTTGCTGACGCAATCTCCACGCAGAGTTGTCGTTCCTTGCTCTCACATACACTTCTGCGTAAGGCTCAGCATGCCATTTTGTCTACCAAATAGGTAAAACCGAACAAACGCATTCAATGTAAATTTGAGTGGATATTTAAGATCGCATGCATTAAATTAAGAAATATGACTTTTAAATTTTCGATAAATCGTGCAAAAACTTGTGAGTTTTAATGCAACTCTTTGGAACTATTTTATTGCCCATTTACACAGATGGAATCATTCCACGCACTTCACAAATGTAAACAATTGTGCTTATTTTTTATTGAGTGACGTTAGGCATTGTTTCGACGTATTTATGTATGTTGGTTTCTTATTATAAAAAAAAACATATCAATTTTATAATAATTAATTAAGACTGATATAAGATATCATGGTATGAGATGGTTTTCTTTTTAGCAGTGAATGCAATGTAACCGTCGTGCAAGAGATTGTTTAGTATACTGTAACCTCAATGATGAACGCTTGGAATGATCATGACATGAATGAGACGCTTTCATATCAGTAGTCCGTTCTGAGCCCAACACAGAGGTGAATGTAATGTAACCGTCGTGCAAGAGATTGTTGCTGACGGTCGATCAGTTATGTTATTTAAAATGGCTTGACGCCTTCATTTTTATTTTTCATTTTTCAAACAAACCCATATATAACAAGTTTTATAATGTAGGAAGCACACGGGTTTGTATATTATACGAACAATTTACAAACTAGAAAAAGAAGATTTCGCAGGTTTTACCGTTAACCCGCATGGTTATTTAACGCCGCGAGCTGAGTGAAACTTACAGGCTCAAACACGGTTACGTACATTGATGCTCCTGATGGTACCTCCCCCCTAAATGGCGGACATGTCAGAGGCCTGTTACAACCCGTTTTGTAATAAAAACCCGAATTGTAATCATTATTACAAAGTGGGTTGCGATGCATTATTACATTTCTTGTTGACAGTAACAACCCGTTTTGTAATAAAAATCCAAAATGTAATAAATTTTATCATGTCCATTAAATCAGAGATACAGACTTTTTGAGAAATTATTTTCAAGTTAAAATTAGTTTTAGAGTAGGTATTGACACTGTTTAGAGTAGGTATTTAGAGTAGGTATTTAGAGTAGGTATTTAGGGTAGGTATTCTCCCGACCTTTGTTCTTATAGACTCCATCAACAAATCATGAATGTAATAATTTATTACAAAGTGGGTTGCGATGTATTATTACATTTCGGGTTGACAGTAACAACCCGGTTTGTATGTATGTATGTATTTATTTTGACCTTGCGGTCAAGGATAACCCATGAAAGTGTAAGCACTTATTTCCACTGGAGTCCTTTAGTTTTGCTGAAGAGACAGCAAGCAGAAGAGACAGTATTGGGATACAAGGAATCCGGGTGCGATACCCTAGCTCTTTGCGAATAGATTCCTTGGTTCTTTTACGTGCTCAGTGTATAGCACCGATACCTGGGTTTCATACCAGTACATCTCTAGTTGGGTGGGAAACACTTGAAGCATTTCTGAAATTTCCAGTGCCCCGGCCGGGATTTGAACCGGGGACCTCTGGAATGGTAGACCAGAGTGTTACCACTCGACCACCGCACCACCCTTTGTAATAAAAACCCGAATTGTAATAATTATTACAAAGTGGGTTGCGATGCATTATTACATTTCGTTTTGACAGTAACAACCCGTTTTGTAATACAAACCCGAAATGTAATAAATTTTATCATGTCGCTTAAATCAGAGACACAGACTTTTTAAGAAATTATTTTCACGTTAAAATTAGTTTTAGAGTAGGTATTGACTGTTCCCCCGACCTTTGTTCTTATAGACTCCATCAACAAATTATGAATGTAATATTTTTTTACAATGTGGGTTGCGATGCATTATTACATTTCGGGTTGACAGTAATAACCCGTTTTGTAATAAAAACCCGAATTTTAATAAATGTAACTAAGTCAGACAAAGTCCGAGATACAGTCATTTTTTTAAGTTATTTTCAAATTAACATACGTTTTAGAGAAGGTATTGACAATTACTCCGACCTTTGTTCTTATAGACTCCATAAACAAATCATGAATGTACGAATTTATTACAAAGTGGGCTGCGATGCATTATTACATTTCGGGTTGACAGTAACAACCCGTTTTGTAATAAAACCCCAAAATGTTATACATTTGCCCATGTCGTATGAAGTCCGAGATGTTGATATGTTTTGAATTTATTTTCAAGTTTAAATACAATTTTGATTAGGAATTGACTATTCACCCGACCTTCGTTCTTGTAGACTCCATAACAAAATCATGAATGCAATAATGTATTGATAAGTGGGTTGCGACGCCGTATTACATTCCAGGTTGACAGTAACGACCCGTTATGTAATAAAACCCCGAAATGTTATAAATTGTCCGATGTCCGATAAAGTCCGAGATATAGATTTGTTAGAATATTGTTTCATGTTTTAAAATAATTTTAAGTAGGAATTGACTATTCACTCGACCTTCGTTCTTATACATTTCACCAAACAAACATAAATGTAATAAATTATTACTTGGTGGGTTGCGATGCATTATTACATATCGGGATGACAGTAAAAGTTATTCAAACGATCTGCGAACATATTTTCATATTTAAATATAGCGACTGACCAAATTATTTACGACGACATACATGCGTTTTCAATCTGACTTAATTCGTCGCTCATTGTGCATATATTTGTAAAGCGTATGTACTTTCAGTTTCTATTACGATGCGAAAAATAAAAATGTCTAAGAGAGGTAGAAAGACGTCCTCGATTGTTGCGCCAAAATATCAGTTGACAGTTACAAAGATATCAGTTAACAACAGTTTTTTTATATTTAAAGTGTATGTATATAATGGACAGTTTCAAGGATTAAAGATGTTATCAAACATCAGTTTATTTAAGTTAATTATGATAGTTTACAATTTTATTGAATCAATACAAGTGTGCAGCTTCAACAGAAGTTAAGCAGCAATGACTTTAAGGTCTGCACTTTCATAACTCATTTCACCCTATTTCAAGAATGAAAGCCTCCTATTTTTTCAAAATCAATGGGTGAAAACAAAGAACAATGGTCGGGGGAACAGTCAATACCTACTCTAATACTAATTTAAACATAACAAATAACTTCTAAAAAAGTCTGTATCTCTGATTTAATGGACATGATAAAATTTATTACATTTCGGGTTTTTATTACAAAACGGGTTGTTACTGTCAAAACAAAAAGTAATAATGCATCGCAACCCACTTGGTAATAATTATTACAATTCGGATTTTTATTACAAAACAGGTTATTACTGTCAACCCGAAATGTAATTATGCATCGCAACCCACTTTGTAATAAATTATTACATTCATGATTTGTTGATGGAATCTAAAAGAACAAAGATCGGGGGAACAGTCAATACCTACTCTAAAACTAATTGAAACATGAAAATAACTTCTAAAAAAGTCTGTGTCTCTGATTTGATGGACATGATAAAAAAATTACTATTACATTTCGGGTTTTTATTACAAAACGGGTTGTTACTGTCAAAACGAAATGTAATAATGCATCGCAACCCACTTTGTAATAATTATTACAATTCGGGTTTTTATTACAAAACGGGTTGTTACTGTCAACTCAAAATATAATAATGCATCGCAACCCACTTTGTAATAAATTATTACATTCATGATTTATTGATGGAGTCTATAAGAACAAAGGTCGGGGGAGCAGTCAATACCTACACTAAAACTAATTTAAACATGAAAATAATTTCTAAAAACGTCTTTATCTCTGATTTGATGGACATGATCAACAATTTTTATAATGCATCGCAACCCATTTTGTAATAATTAATATAAATTCGGGTTTTTATTACAAAACGGGTTATTACTGTCAACCCGAAATGCAATAATGCATCGCAACCCACTTTGTAATAAATTATTACATTCATGATTTGTTGATAGAGTCTATAAGAACAAAGGTCGGGGGAACAGTCAATACCTAATCTAAAACTTATTTAAACATGAAAATAACTTCTAAAAATGTCTGTATCTCTGATTTAATGGACATGATACAATTTATTACATTTCGGGTTTTTATTACAAAACGGGTTGTTAGTGTCAAAACGAAATGTAATAATGCATCGCATCCCACTTTGTAATAATTATTACAATTCGGAGTTTTATTACAAAACGGGATGTATATCCATATAATCAACAACGAGCGAATTACAAAACAATAAATATGCTAGGAAATTATATGTGTACAGTGTTCTTACCCGGTGAAAACGCAATTTTCTGGTAAATAAAATATGTACAGTACATTAATTAACCCAACCAACACATTTTCACAGACATTTAAATAATTTCGTAAGGCGCAAATCGCCTTTCTAATTAAGATATTTCTTACTCGGTATCAATATGACGTTTCCGCAAATAACGATAAAATTAGGCACGGAAACAAAACTTTAATCAGCGCTGAACTAAATGTAATTTACCGTAGTTTGAAACAGTTCATGTTTTACTTCTATTATCCATATAAAATGTATTATAGCGTAAACCAAAACACAGGTTGAAGAACATAATTGGGTGCAGTGTTATGTTAATCGACCCAGTGGTTCAGTAATCAAATTGACAAACGCATGTAGATTTGATTCGACAGGACCTCTGTCAAAGCAATATATCGTCTTAGCGTATGGTAGCCGTTATATCGCGAAGAATATTGGAATTAAGAGCTCCGGTCAAACTACGTGTGACGAAATGTTTTCCTATGCTGTATGCTACGCGTTTTATACGTTGTTATTAAACGAACATGCTCAGTGGGTATGAAAAGACACTGTTTAATAATTTAAAATTTATAATTATCTAAGGAAAGAATTTGATGGATACAAAAGTAGCGATTGGTACTATCAATATCATGGTTAGAACTCGTTTATATGCTATTTATCCAGCTCGTAAAAATATATCAATATCTGTTTCAAGATCTAAAATGTCGTTTGGTTCAAACGCGTGTAAACAGCGTTGGATAATTCCCTCAATTTATTACATGTTCACCTATGTATGTGAAGTATGTTCAAGTATGTGAATGTTTAGTTTATCACGAAAATCTTCTTTCGATGCAGGTTAAGTTTGCATAGAAAGATCCCATGTGTTCCATCCATACAAAAGATCCATACCATTACATTTTTTACAACAATTGCACCATACTTCTGTCATTATGAATGTTTACATTTTTTCGTTGAGGAATATCTAATATAGCAGCATCAAGTAAGAGTGAATAGACAGACGATTATTTTAAATGCTATAATTAAGATAAGTTTTTTTCCAAAAGTCCGCAGTTAATAGTATTCGTTTTGAGGTAACAGGTAGTTGTTAGAATTATGTCTTATGAATCCAATAATGTTAAAAATATCGACTGTTCCTTGCAAAGTGAATATATTGTTCATTTAAATCAAATCCATGAAAAATGCTTGCAGATCTTATCCATGCGCTTTATAATGATAACGGTCGCACTCTCAAAAAATATGACAAGTAAGTGGCGGTAAATTGAAAAACTGAGACAACATAAAAAGTGAGGGTAGTTACAACTAACTTGGTTTGATGAAAAACTTAATTTTCTTAAGGGATAACACTTATTGATTTTCTAACATCAATAGCACTCTTGCCATGTCAGAAAGTATAAGAACCGTGGAAGTGCGTTTAAAAACTATTGCAATATAACATTTAAATTAAAACAGATAATAAAATACAAATTAACCAATCATTATAAAAAGACCGTGCTCATAGTGGACGAAAGTGAAGCAAATCAAGCCCAGACAAAATAAAGACAGCAGTGTCTAGGTTAATGAGTAGCTTAAAAAATTGTGTAAATTTTTGTTGTTGTTGTATAATGAGGCTGAAGAGCTTCGTACTGTTATTAACACTTACGGCAATAATGACACATCGAAAAAACAATATGATGTCTCTAAATCGAATGACCATTGAATTCGTTTTGGTGTTGTATATAAGAGTTAATATTTGTTGTCGTAAGATAACAATGAATGGTCGAATTTAAAGCTTGTTTTCGCGTTGAGACGGGGAATGAGATGCGTACATTATGATGGAATCTACGACGAACTTGTAGACCCTCTATTCCATAAGGTATTTGAGTTGGTTATCTTGATAAACACTTTATGAAATCATTCAGATAATTTTCGATCAGAATTTGTGCTGATTGTTTTTTAAATCGAGTTTTCCTGGCAACATTTTAAATATAATTAATTTGACATTTCGTAATTAATATAGAAGACGACAATTAATGCTTCATCATCGTGTTAAAAACGCTCCTCCATCATACAGCTTCGCGTGAGTTTTAGAGAGTTTCATATACAATTACCTTTGTACATATTTCGGTCCGTCGGATCTAAGTAGTTCAGAAACCCGCGTTATGAGGAATTTAGCTTAACATACACTTAATAAACCGACTCTATCTTCGTCTGCGTTGGGTTTAAATATAGCCTTTTATTTAACAGGTATACAGTTTAAAAAGATTCGTATCAGGCCGTTTTCTCAATACATAGTGTGACATAACCGTTGAGATCTATTTCTACCTTGAGTATTATATTGATTGCGTACCGGTGACTTGTTAAAACCTGATTTTATGTTTAAACAAGACGATGTTTGTATTTATGTAGTGTCAGAAGCAGTAAAATGAAGTTTCACTTAAATAGTTTACGAACATAACTATCGGAATTGTTACCGGTATATAGTTTTTCTTCTTTTTCTTCTTCTTCTTCTTCTTTTTGTCAAATTCTTCTTTATATTTTTATCATTATGACATTCATACTTGTACTTATTATAATTGTATTATTATTGCTATTAATGAAATATATATAATATACTACTACTACTTATACTACACCTTATTATAAAAATAATAATAATAATAATTAGTGATGGGACCGAATATCCGAATATTCGAAAATTGGCCGAATATTCGCTCCAAAAGTCATATTCGAATATTCCATTTTATGCACAGATACTTTTTAAAAAGGTATAAGTACATGTACAAAGTCGCAGTTCGGGTTTAGTGCAGACGACTTTCCTGAATATTGTTTTGATAACAGCTGCCATAAATGAACGAGATGTTAATTGACAAACGGGAGGGTGTAAGGTGAGGGACATAATGGATATGGTGTCCGCCTAGCGACAAGGAGGTTACGGGTTCGATCCCCACCGTGGGAGCGTTCTTTAGATCTCCCCCAAAGACACCAAGTACTGGTTCTAGGCCCAGGAAACGGACTCGAGAGCGTTTATATAAGCCTAAGTCGATGCAATCGAGCTAAAATAAATAGGTTTAAACTAAACTAAGGTGAGGGACCAATCACCAATTTACTTGAAACTTATATTGATGTAATATGTGCATACTATTTTCTGAAAATCAGTCGAAAATGAAAATTAATTTATGTGAAACACATCAATGTGTATCGATAATCATTCAATTTGTTTGATATACAAAATATGTGTTTTGATAGGTCTTTTAACCTCAGGTGGTATATAATACAGTATCTTTTGACTTGATCTGACAGCAGTTGGCTTTTATTTCAATGCGACACATCTATCAATAGCAATTAGTGACCCATATCATAGAACACCATTGTTTTAATGCCTGATAAAATCAATAATTTGCCGATAAATCGATGATAAGATATCAAAAGCTAAACTGGTGCACTCGAGGTATTAGTGAAAGTAAGTTTAAGCAAGACAGACATTGAATAGTGAAATTTATTGTTAATTTATAGAACGTACGTCGTGTTTTACGAATGTCGGGACAAATTGTCTCATACCAGGACGCCGGGCAAAAAACCCCGAAAGCGGGACCATCCCATCGAGATCAGAACGAATGCCACGTTTGTTATGAATGCTTTGTCTATATATTAAATCAATGTTTATTTGATAAAACCACAGCGATGGAGCACGGCAGATAAAAGGGAGAGGAGTCAGATGGTGCAGAAGGAAATCAGGGCAAGCGAAGAGGAGAGCAGAAGAGCCCGTTCAGTTGAAATGGGTGGACAATGTGCCTGGAACAAATAGACAACAACAGAGAGGAAGTTGACTTGGGCAGACATCTGGCAGTATGACTAAGTATGGCGCTAAGACTCAAATTCCTGTTAAGGTCAGTTTACGACCTGCTGCCATCCCCAACCAACCTCCACAGATGGGGTCTTGTGGAAGACCCAAGTTGCAGTCTTTGTAACAAGCCAGGCACCATGGAACACATCCTGTCATCATGTCAGACTTAGCTGACACAGGGCCGCTACAGATGGAGACACGATGCTGTCCTTAGGGAGCTAGCCGATGTACTTGAGCGCGAGAAAAGGAAGAAAAGAACAGCAAAGAAAACAGCATCTACAAAGATCAACTTTGTCAAGGCAGGGGAAACAACCACAAAGCAAGCTCCTAGAAACACGTCGATCTTAGATGAATCAGACCAATGGGAGATGAAAGTCCTCATAACGCGGGTTTCTGAAAGGGAAGAAACTGGTCTTTCCCGAGATCGTCCAAACTACACTGAGGCCTGACATAGTGATATGGTCCACCAAACACAAGAAGCTGGTGACCATTGAACTCACCGTCCCATGGGAATCAAGGTTCGACATGGCATTTGAGCGGAAGAAAGCCAAATACACTGATCTCTTAGACCAGTGCAGTTCCCGCGATTGGAAAACATGGCTGTTCCCGATCGAAATTGGCGCCAGAGGCTTTCCCGCACAATCACTGTGGAGGATGCTAAGTGCCATAGGAATCAGGGGAGGAGAGAGAAAGAGAGCTGTTGGGAGACTAGGTCAAGCAGCAGAGAGAGCGTCCAGTTGGCTATGGATTAAGAGAGAGGAGAAGAGCTGGCAGCTAACCACTGACCCGTAATGCCTGATCAGCACTGCGGTTCCAACGCCCGGAGAGTGTCCTGGGATTAAATGATGAAACACTTGTTGATGGGCGGCTCCCAGCTGATGAGTCAGTGGTTTCGTGCAGCACAGACTGTATTCAACACATTTCTTATCTGGGGAACCAGTGACTTCTAGGAAAGACTAGATGGCGACCGAGAATAGATTGGTGAAACTGGAAAGACAGATGACAACCAGGAACAAACTGGCCAGGTGCAGGATGGGGTAGCATCCCAAAATGCAGTCTTCGTAAGAGGACAACCATTATTCAGCTACAGACTCCATTACAGAAGAGTACCCCCAAAGTCTTCCGAGAGGGGGGAGGATGAAAGACTTACACGGACAGATTCAACGGTAACGACACGGCTAGTTCAATCGACTTTGACTGGAAAGAAGGCAGAAACAAAGTGTAGGTGTGGAAAAGTCTGCAAGAATCTCAGGGGCTTGCGCATTCATCAAGCGAGAATGATGTGTGGGCAGACAGCACGACAGCAGCAGCGCACAGATGTAATGTCTGGTGAGACGATGGAGGATCCTAGTCAGGAACAAACCCACAGTACTGGGGACCTCTTAGCGGCTGACATGCTGGATACAAACACATTGCGATCGGAAACGGATGCTCAAGAAGTCTTCGATGATGAAGACCCAATACTGGCGTTACTGAGAACACAGAGTGACCCAGAGGCAAACACCGACTTACCACACTCCACAACAGCTCACAAGGGTGATGAATCTCCGAGGAAGCCAAGAATATCCTGGCCGAAAACGTCAAACAAGAAAGCATGGAAAGACCTGGACGATGACCTCCATGCAATACTGGAGACAGCACTCCAAGGAGCAGTTGAAAGAAAGCTGGTTGCTTTAACCAACCTTGTCTACACAGTTGGGAAAGAAAGATTCGGTCTGACTATCTATCCAGAAAACCACCAAGAAACCTGTACAGATGAATAGAAGGCAGCGACAGATAATGGGCATCAGGAGTGAACTGAAGGTTTTGCGAAGGAGATATAGGCATGCCAGGGAAGAAGAAAAGCCAGGGCTGAAGCAGTTAAGAGACAGCCAGTGGGAACAACTTTTAAACCTATGCAAGGCAGAACAACTTCGTGAGAAAAGAAGGAAAAAGGCCAAACGTCGTGCTAAGTTCATTGCAAATCCATTCAAGTTCTCTAATAACCTGCTAGACAAAGAGAAATCGGGCAAGCTAGAGAGCAGCATGGAAGAAATTACACAGTTCCTAACTGAAACGCACTCTGATGATATCCGAGACGTACCGTTAGGCAACTGCCAGAGAATAGAACCAGTACCAGAACCCACAACACCTCTAGACACTAATGGAACCTACACTGAAAGAGGTTTCAGAAGTAGTTCAAATGGCAAGAGCAGGGTCGGCCCGAGGACCAAATGGTATCCCTTACAAGGTGTATAAGATGTGCCCTAAACTTTTTCGAGGCTTATTGAATCTTCTGAAAGTGGTTTGGAGGAAAGGTAAAGTTCCAGATTGTTGGCAACAGGCAGAAGGAATATTTACACCAAAGGAAAAGGATTCGAAGACCGTCACCCAATTCAGAACCATTTCCTTACTGAACGTTGAGGGGAAAATCTTCTTTGCTGTGCTGGCCAATAGAATGACGAAGTATCTGACATAAAACCAATAAATTGATACCTCAGTGCAAAAGGGAGTCGTCCCAGGGTTCTCTGGATATGTGGAACATACAAGCGCCCTCAGTCAGATCATCAGAGAAGCAAAGGTTAACCAAAAAGACCTCACTGTTGTCTGGCTTGACCTTGCCAATGCTTATGGCTCCATACCACACAAGCTAATTGAGACCGCACTGAAGCACTACCACATCCCAGACCATGTGCAACAGATTATCAATGGATACTTCAGTAACATACAACTTCGGTTTGCTGTAGGAGAACAGGCAACACCTTGAATAAGGCTCGAGAAAGGAATAGTAACAGGCTGCACTATTTCAGTCGTGTTATTCGTGATGGGAATGAAATTAATTATCAATGCCGCAAAGAGGGAAACCAGAGGACCAAAGACAACCTCCGGGATATACCTTCCATCCAATAGAGGTTTTATGGATGACCTCACCGTAACTACAACGACACATGTGCAAGCTCGTTGGGTTCTTGGAGCATTGGATGAGACAGTGACTTGGGCAAGAATGAAGTTCAAACCAAAGAAATCGAGGAGCATGGTAATCAAGAAGGGAAAGGTTACTCAAAGGTTCACCCTCTAGGTACAGAGCGAAGACATACCATCCATAGTACACAATCCTATCAAATGCTTAGGAACATGGTACGATGCCAGCCTTAACGACACAAGCAGCATAAACCGCACCAAGAACCAACTCCAAGAAGGTCTGAAGCTGATAGACCAGACATCACTTCCTGGGAAATTCAAGGCATGGTTATACCAACATGGATTGTTACCAAGACTCATGTGGCCTCTAATGCTGTATGAGATAGCAGTTTCTACTGTGGAAGGCTTTGAAAGAACCATCAACAGATACCTCCGTAGATGGCTAGGGGTCCCACCAAACTTCACCAGCATCGGACTGTATGGGAGGACCAACCAGCTCCAACTCCCAATATCATCAGTTGTTGAGGAGTACAAAGTTGCTAAGGCCAGGATGGTGGTGACACTGAAATAATCTTCTGATGACCTGATCTGGATGGCAGGCATAGAGACTAGAACCGGAAGGAAGTGGTCGGCAAGCCAGGCGGTGTCCCAAGCTGAAAGTATACGCAGACACAAAGACATCGTCGGAACTACTACGGAGGGCAGACAAGGGCTTGGTATGATAAAACCACAGCGATGGAGCACGGCAGATACAAGGGAGAGGAGTCAGATGGTGCAGAAGGAAATCAGGGCGAGCGAAGAGGAGAGCAGAAGAGCCCGTTCAGTTGAAATGGGTGGACAATGTGCCTGGAACAAATGGACAACAACAGAGAGGAAGTTGACTTGGGCAGACATCTGGCAGTATAAGCCACTAAGACTCAAATTCCTGTTAAGGTCAGTTTACGACCTGCTGCCATCCCCAACCAACCTCCACAGATGGGGTCTGTGGAAGACCGAAGTTAAAGTCTTTGTAACAAGCCAGGCACCATGGAACACATCCTGTCATCATGTCAGACTTAGCTGACACAGGGCCGCTACAGATGGAGACACGATGCTGTCCTTAGGGAGCTAGCAGATGTACTTGAGCGCGAGAGAAGGAAGAAAAGAACAGCAAAGAAAACAGCATCTACAAAGATCAACTTTGTCAAGGCAGGGGAAACAACCACAAAGCAACCTCCTATAAACACGTCGATCTTAGATGAATCAGACCAATGGGAGATGAAAGTCGACTTCGGGAAGAAGCTGGTCTTTCCCGAGATCGTCCAAACTACACTGAGGCCTGACATAGTGATATGGTCCACCAAACACAAGAAGCTGGTGACCATTGAACTCACCGTCCCATGGGAATCAAGGTTCGACACGGCATTTGAGCGGAAGAAAGCCAAATACACTGATCTCTTAGACCAGTGCAGTTCCCGCGATTGGAAAACATGGCTGTTCCCGATCGAAATTGGCGCCAGAGGCTTTCCCGCACAATCACTGTGGAGGATGCTAAGAGCCCTAGGAATCAGGGGATGAGAGCTGTTGGGAGACCAGGTCAAGCAGCAGAGAGAGCGTCCAGTTGGCTATGGATTAAGAGAGAGGAAAAGAGCTGGCAGCTAACCACTGACCCGTAGTGTCTGATCAGCACTGCGGTTCCACCGCCCGGAGAGTGTCCTCGGATTAAAGGATGAAACACTTGTTGATGGGCGGCTCCCAGCTGATGATTCAGTGGTTTCGTGCAGCACAGACTGTATTCAACACATTTAATCAGAATTAAGTGACTCAGATTTTAACCAATTTAATCGTCGTGGTTCTTAATTCCAGAAAAAATAGCTATAACAAAATAATAAATATTATCGATGGGAATTAATCAGAATCAATTAGGAGTATTAAAATAAATTAGAATTACGGTAATGTGTTTTTCGGAAATATCTTATGAGAATAAACATTATTTATTTAAACAATATTTAAGAACATAATATTTAATAGCAAAAAAAATCTTAAATTATTACTCTTTCAAGCTCTTCAAAGCTGCGCATATGATGCGATTTATAAGTGGCAATATAAAATACTACGGACATATAATATAAAGTTAAAAAATCGAATATTCGAATATATTCGAATAATGACCAACGAATATTCGAATATTATTTTCAGTATTCGTTCCCATCCCTAATAATTATACTTCTACTACTACTACTACTACTACTACTACTACTACTACTACTACTACTACTACTACTACTACTACTACTACTACTACTACTACTACTACTGCTTCTACTACTACTACAATACTATTACTGCTACTACTACTACTACTACTACTACTACTACTACTACTACTACTACTACTACTACTACTACTACTACTACTACTACTACTACTTCTACTACTACAACTACTACTACTACTACTACTACTACTACTACTACTACTACTACTACTACTATTACTTCTTCTACTACTACTACTATTCTTTTTTTTCTTGTTTGATTATTATTATTATTATTATCATTATTATTGTTATTATTGTTTTTTTTAAAGTATTATCGAGGTATTATTATTATAATTATTGTAATTATTATTGTTCTAATTTGAATATCATTTAAAAGCATTTAAAAATGGGAGTTAATATTCAGTAAGTATAGAACTCACGAAATATGATTGCTGGCAAATTAGCAATTGAATAAAAATTCAGATTAATTTTATTTATAATTATCGGCTTTGCAATGACATGGTCAGTGATTATTTTGCCTTACAGCTTAGACGATCAAAGCAGCATGTGTACATTTATTGCAGTCCGCCTTCTACTTTTGTTCCGTAAGTACCAAGCGTATGGATTGTCGGATTAAGGTTACATTAGATCGTTTGTCGTGTTAACGCTATTCAAACACAATGGATCGACCATGTGTGCTTTAATACTGTATTGAACTATTTCACGTGTATCTTCAAAAGTCGTCTACCTTTTTTATGCCTTCTTTTTCGCTTCTAAATTATTACATGAATCCTTCTGGTTACATGTACATGCATGTTTAAAATTGTTCAAATTCTTTCTCAATACTTAAGACAATTTGATCCTTTTTTAATAATAAATTTTATTAAATTTAATTAAAAAAAACTACCTCTTTAAATCATAATCAATAAATTGTAAGACAGACTACGTTTATAACTGACAATATTTCAAGATCATGACTTCACTTTAGCAGGTATAAATATCCTTGGGGCAACTGGTTCCAGTATCACTTCAGTGAGAAATGTGTCTATAGAATGTAAATCTGAACGGTACGGAGTCGTTTTCAAGTTCCAAGAACAAAAGTCATCCGACTATATCAGGCTAGCTGAATGCCAGTTCGGACCAGGTGGCCATTCTCAATTGATGGATGAAACATTCAAAGGAACCTATGACGTGACATACGTTAATTACACGTGTGTACTGACGATACTGTATCTAACGGTAGACCAGTGTGGAATATACACGTGTGCAGAAATGTACAATGAATCAGAAACTGTTGAAAAACAGATCGGCTGGAACTGCGAAGGTCAGTTAAACCAGTGAACCTTGCTTCATATGCTGAATGCAGCTGCAATTATCGGTGCTTTGCATAGGCTAATTTATAAGATTATTCTATCGCTGGTTTCTACAAAGCTTATTTTGTTGTTTTGACGGTTAGACTTACATAATAATAATTCATTAATTCTATTGATGGATATAACTTTGGTTTTTACGATAAAGGTGCATTTTTAAAGCACCCTTTGTTATTAATTTTTTAGTAAATCGTGTCATTTTATAGTTTTCACATTGTTCTTCATAGCAATCAGTTTTTGTATTAGGCGTTCCGAAATCCACTGAAACTACAGAGGGTCACTGGATATCCATAATAGTTGTTCTGTCTGTGGGATGTGTTGTTCTAGCTGGTAGCAGCACCGCCTTCATTGTTCACTTTCACTTTAGACGGAAGAATAACCAACACACGAGTAGTAAGTTACAGATAAAAAATCTGCAAGATAACGTGTTCAAAATGCAATCTATGGATAAAAACCCAATTATATTGCAACGCGCTTTTATATCTTTTACGCGATTTAATATAAACGTTAAAGCATGGTTTATTGATAGCTAACTGAATTACTGTTTAGATGATGTACACATATTAAATTCTAAACCATTGGTCTAATTTTAAGACGAACATTGTGTTATTAATCATTTAATGTATATAAATGTGTAGCTAAGCAAAGCTATGCGTCACTTTCCAATATATATACTTAATTGAGCATTGCATAAGTGTAATGATTTTATATCAAACTTTAGAAGCGATATTAATCAATGCAGTTTAAAATAACGCAACACATGTATTTAAATGCAAATGAGCATGGAACTGATTGATAATATGAGTTCCAAACAATTTTCATGTTTAGTCAAGGTGAAAATAATAATTAATAAAACGGCCAAGCGGGTAACAAGGAAATCACATAATATCCAAGTTAAGAACAATCCCTTGTAAAAGCGTTACAACAAACTAAGTGCTAGACTTATTGTTTGTTTCTATGATGTTTCATAATATAAGGTTTTTATAGTTAAGTTAAAACTTGCACATTGTAAAATAATAACATAGGTTGATACAATTACATCACTTAACATTTAATTCGTTTTACTTTGTTCACGTATAAAGTGGTAATTCATAATTAAATAATAATACCTATATAAAAAAACTAAGTAAAAACACTTGTTACTTTCCTAGATGAAAATCGTCAGGAGCTTGGGGATTTCTCGGAAGCGGCACCCTTGACAGTTCCTCAGACTAGAGCCGGTAACACCATGCTTGATGAAGAATCTAGTACACCCATTACATATTCAGCTACAGATACACACAATGCCTCAGTTGATGATTTATTGGCTTACAGCCATAATTTAAACATGACACCCAAGGATACACTGACTGGTGACATAACACAAGATGATGGACAGATGTCCTTTACAAGTCAAAGCATTCAAAATAATATAGAACAAGTAAGTCAAGAACAGAAGCCAGAACAGGAAGAATTAGCTATACCCATGGAAATCGTTCACCACAAGGTTGAGTACTTGAATAGGAATGCCGCCACATTTGGCACATATGCAATTTCAAATAACTGTGTTCATATAAAGCGTTTTCAAAACTATACATGTATATTCAGATTTCAATCATTATGTGATTCTTATTTAATGTGGACATGTACGTATTAAACAAGTTTGTAAGTGTGATTGTTTGTTGGTTATAGCCATGATCCATGTTCTAAAGTACTTAAAACGTGTTAAAGTCTGTTTGATTATGGGATAATACAATGACCCATATTTTAAAGATCTGTATATATATATATATATATATATATATATATATATATATATATATATGGTAAATTTGAAGAAAATTATTAAATATTGAGCTTCATATTTTTAGCAACCCGAGAACACCCCCAAAATACTTGAAGTACGTAACGATGAGCATCGACATGAGCGTTTACAAGTCGATGGTATGTGTCATTAAATTAGCAATCGTTCTCTTCTTGCGTTCGTTACATACATAGTTAATTATAAACATATGTATAGCGATTTATGACCCATTTCATATATGGGATAAGATTAATGCCACACTATGAAATCCCGATTTCTTAGGTACTTAAAACATGATGACTCGTGGAAGAGTATGTGTTATGTCATAGACACGTGGTGTTTTCACGCAGCACAGGTCTTTCATAATCTGAGGCTATGAGTAGATCAGAAAAAAATACTACTGCTGATCACAAATATCGCCCAGGTGGATGTTGAGACTGTAATTCACTATCGGATGTCCGTTGCCTAACCTAATCGATAATTCTTGAATGATGTTTAAAGAGTATCAAACGGTAATGTGGATTTTTTCTTTGTTCTTGCCCAAGAAGAGCTTGTATTATGTAAGAGTTACCGTAGTGTATTCAAGAGCTATTCGGAAGGAAATCTAAAAATGAATCCAAATATTTGTTTATGGAATTTCATAATGTAAAAAAGAGAGATGTTGTTATTTTGTCAAAGTTAAATGTATAACATCCATAGGATGCTAAACAGTACACACACACATCAACATTTGCGTTTAGACACACTCTCAATAAAATTGAATTTGATTTGTTTATTATGAACTTGTGGTTTAAAAAGCGATATTTTAATTTTAAGCAAATGAGTTGAGTCTAAGGTTATTTTATTTGCAAGTGGGGTGTACCTGGTACATTGTCTGCAACTACTTGCTAGATACATGCAAATCACTTAATCTTAAACAATTTCAAATTCGTTTTACTTTGTACACTTGTAAAAAGGCAACTAAGATTGTTCAATAATACTACACATATAAACAGCACATACCTAAATTTAATTTATTTTATGCTTTCCGATGGTTTATAGAGAAATCAGTGCATTAAACTGGTATTTCACTGTTTCAAACAGTGAAAAATAACAGTGAACATTATCGATAATTTTCATTATTTGACAGGAGCTATTTTTTACATATCTTTGGTTTCCCCATCGTGATCCCCAATGTTACCAAGTGAAACTACTCTGCATTGAATGTGAATAAAAACATACGGAGAAGCCAACCTTGAACATACATGTAATTACATTTTTGGGCACCAAATGGTTAATTATATTTACTGGAATGGCAAAAAATCCAAAATAATCATTAGTAATAATAAAACAAATAGACAGTTTGTTGGATTTGGTGGAATATCGATTTTAATTCACTTATGATCATAGAAAAAAATATATTTTCTATCTCTCTAATCCTCTTTAGCATTGTTTTTGGAGCGCTAGATGAAAATGGATTTGAAACCTGGGGATAACTAGGAAGCGGAACCCTTGACATGTTCTGAGTCTGCAGCCTATCTGCAACCCGATATTTAATAAAGACTGTAATCAATGCCTATTAAATTCAGATCCGGAAAAAGAAAGTCCGGTTGAAGAACGGGATGAACAGACGACGCCTAAAACAAACTTCCACCAAACGGTTGCGTTTTTTGAAAGCGGTGAAGCCAAACACAATACAAGTGTAAATACAAATAACTTTTATTCTATAAAGCTTTTACAAAACCAAACATGTTAATTGTACTGATTTGTTATACTTATTTACAATGTACATATTAAACACGTTGTAAAGTACGTTGATTGTGTTAACAGCATGAGTCGTATGCTTAAATACTCTTATAGTTTTGATATATAGTTACATATAAATAAATAAATAAATAAAAAAAAAATAAATAAATAAATATATATATATATATATATATATATATATATATATTAATAGTTTAAACACTATGAAACTGAAACTTATTTATCATGTTCAATGTTATATTCATTTAATTTGAATCTTCATTATGACATACGTAGCTTTATATTTATAGCGATCGGACAACTCTGAAGAACGTAAGAGAATTCATGAAGTTGGGCAGTCAAGACTAGTCAGTATGTGTCATTATATTTTTATGCGTTTACATCTGGTTATTATTACGTATATAGGTCAATATAAATAAATGTATAGTAATAAATTGTCATGATATGTACAACGCCTTTAATAAAAATGGGATAAGCTGTAAAATCGTTATCTTAATCAAACGAAATGCTTATAACTTCAGTTTAACGGTCGTTAAGCTCATAATTAATATCTAAAAAACTTTAACTAACTTCACTTGCACCGTTTACAATGTGTCTTAAATGTGAAGATGTAAATAATCTTTGTGACGCTTTCATGAACGTCTGTGTTTGATGTTGTAGTGTTGAACATGCCATAGTATTTATAATTTAGTTATTAACTGCTTTTCGGGGGAGGGGCCGTATTCTTCGGACAAATTTTGGTTTTCCATAGTCTAATGAGGTCGGATTTGAGGTAACAATAAAGTCTTTATAAACCTTGATGTATGTGCCGTTAGATATTGTGTATCGATCGCTAATAATCCCAATGCCGTCGAACTGATATCTTTACAAAGCTTTATTCTACTTTAAATCGAATTGCAAATCGCATACGTTGGTCCAAATGCCGATCAGAACAAATCGATGTGCAGTGTCTATTTATATTCGCACTTACCTACCAAGTTCTAAATGGGCTTTGTGTAGCGTAGACAAGTCGCCGCATGGTGCGCAAAGCTTAGATGGGTTTCTGTGTGTATTAAGTGCATTGTACATTGTGCAGGGCTTACTTAAACAAATTCGTTATCTTTTGAAAACAGAACATATAATCACCTAAATAATGATTCTTATAATAAAATAGGTCTCAATTCAAGAAATTTTGCATATGTCATAGGAAGAACTGAAGTATTTAAAAGATCCTAAATAACAATTGTTTGAAAACTGTTTTTTTTCCATTTTAACTTTTTGCAAAGTTTTACATTTAAAGCCAGAACACCTTTGTTAAGAAAAACATACTTCCGTGAGATTGTTCAACTTTGTAAAACCAGGCCCAGTTGTTTGAGAACTTTACCGTAATATGAATGTATATATGTAATGTACTTGTGTTAAGTGTTATGTTCCTGTTTTTAAATAGTATTAACCTAAGAACTAACATCTGTCAGTATGCTAATGCGTTTTATATTTTAATGACGTTTATCGGTTTTATTTATACAGGTAATACCAACCAGGAGCTCATATCAAATATTGAGAAAACCCTGAAGAAAAAGTGAGCTTGACAAGCAATGATATCAATCTGTGTGTGCAACTTTGCCGACATTTAAGACTTTAACAAAAAAAAACATATGATTACAATGACAAGATTGTGGATATGTGTTTTGATATGGGTGTCTTTTAATATGCTTAAAATGAACTATGAGTGCCCTTCTATATACTAAAAAGTGTTCTACTTGTATTTTTATTTTCGTTTCTATATCTTTGTTTCTAAAATTGGTATTCAATAACTTGACTACCAATTAAAGAAAATGATCAAATTTTATTTTTCTTATTTCACAATATATATCATTAAGTTTAGGGTATACTGTCATTTACTTTTTTATTCATAATGTTATATTAGACGATGGAAACAGAAATAACCAACCTCAATTGTTTATTTCAAATAAAGGATTGAGATACATTTTAATGATTTTAAGACTTAAACAAATACAGTTACACGTGTTTTTCAACCTTGATCGCTTAACTTAAGATAAAACAATCAAGCATCACAACATTACATTCCTCAAAGAAAGCAAGTTCCAGAGTTCGAATTGGATTAATTAAAAACTATATTTAATTAAATTATTAAAAACTCGTTTAAACAACGTGATGTTTCCATCATTCGAACATTAAAAACGAAGTATTCACCTCTCATATTTGTGTAGTGAATTAGTTTAGGGCTGGTCTTCTTAATATTGGATCATGGAATCTCAATCCGGACAATGGAATAAAAGTCTTGATTTAAAATGCATCCTGAAACCGTAGAAAAATGCTTTAACGCCAAAATAGTGAACCATCAGCACATATGCTCATTTTTTAACATCTTTACGAAATCTCCCTTAATTTGAATAAAGAAGATATATACGTATATTTTTACATATTTGGTAATAACGCAAGTTTACTTCTATGTCTCTGCAAGTTCTATCGTGTAGAAAACGTTGTTCAAATATGTACAACTTCAATGTGGAATGGTATTATTCATGGAACTGGTCACTTACTTTATGATACTCGGATTCGTTTGGGTTATCTTGCGAAACTGTCTTGCTCTAACAAAGAGCATTCTTAAAATGAAAGTTAATTGACTTCAGCTTATTACTTGTTAATCGTTAAAAATCATTTAATTGTATTAACATGATTTATGATAACAATTCAGATTTAAATTACTGATTTGTGTAAGTCTAGAAATATACCTAGTGTTTAGCAAAACGCGTTGCCGAAATAGTTTGCTCAGGTGCGGTTCTTTACAAATGCAAGTAAATACGAGTAAACGTATCAGTTTGTTCGCAAACTTGGTCGTTATGAATTACATTGAACTATACAGCAGGTAATGTATGTTACCAATGTAGAAGATAATTTATTTGTTAAATTTTTATCATTTCACCGATTGGTTTTGTTATCAAGGTACCTGTTGATCCATGCAATATGTAGGTATTTTATTCGTTGCTGTTTTATGCATGATGACATTTGTTTATCTTATGGAAAATGATAAAATCATTATCGGTATCTTAATGTAAGGGTACTGAACATTATAATCCAAGTATTTCTTGCCATGGAGGGTAAAATCGACGTCCTGAATTACAAGACAAAATGTGCTTGCCAAATTACTAGTCCAAAGCTCTTATAATTTAATAACTCTTTATCGAGTTACAATTGCTTTTTATAATATCTGTATTATATGTAGATAAAATATGTTTTTATTTTCTGTCATTTTGATGTGATTAGTTCGCATAATTGATTTCATAATTGATTTATGTATGCGTAGCGCACACTCATTACTAATGCAGCTTGTAAACGTCTAATGTGAAAGTGCAATTAAGTGGTTCGCTATTGTTTGATTACAGTAACCAATAAAACTAGCGTTGACAGGCATGTTAGGAAACCGACGCAAAGTGCCTATTGACCGGTTTAATCTCCCGTTCGTCCCCAGTCAATTGCCTTAAATGGACTTTCTAAACATGTTTTTCCTTGGTCTCAGTTATTGTAAAGTCAGTATGGTCATGATATTATGTTTTGTTGGCATTATGTAACTTCAATTAAATGAAGTGACTGTTTCCTTTTATCCTTGTGACGTTTAGGGTAATTTGCATGTGCGTCTTATATTGGTGCATTTAACATAAAACATTAGGTAGTATGTAAAAGTAACGTACAACATCATCAACGTATTTCTCGCTTCTGAAGCTGTATGTGTTTTATGGAGGTTAGGTTTAAATGCAAAGTTTATATGAATATTGCAATCGAGAAACAGTATGATATACATTCGGTATGGTTGTCTTATATTTAAGGCTAATGCTGAGTTGCTTATACATTACAAGATAAACACAATAACTGGAAACGAAACATGAATGATTACCGCCCGGGTCTCAGCCTTAGAACGGTTAATGAAAAAAGTTTTAAACCGGTTAAAAAGGTTGCTGAACAAAATGTTTAGCCCAGAAATAATGATGAAACACACGATTTTAAATGATATGTAATGTATCATATTAGACCGCAAAACACATTTAAAAGCAATTCACTAGAACTTATTTTATTCAATTGTAATGAATATTACTATTACTAACAACTAAGTTATAAAACACAACTTTACATGAAATTTATTTTGATGATAGAAACGAGGTATTTTCTTCCTTTTCATTCAATCGTATTTGTAAAATGTAAGCACGTCTTAAACAAGTTTTCTACGATGCTGAAGTGAGTGCGTCCAAAACGGTACTGATATGTTTATAGCGGACAAAGCCGGACAAAAGGCCGCTTGACGTTTAATAACAAATAATTTAACGATTTATGAAATATTGCACATATCTTTAATACACCGTTGCAAATTAAAGCGTCTGCATGGTATGCATGTGATAATGTTTAACTATGAGAGATGTGTTCAATATATCGCAGTGTGTATACATTGTATACATTTTCGCCATGGTTAAGTACCAGACATAAGGCTTTTCAAGGAGTTAAAGCGTATCACGCTTGAATGCTATTAGCTTTTGCCTTATACAGCATCTCCGGAAACAACTTAGATCAAATATAGAATTCAAAAATCCATGCTGATAAGATCAGATCTGATGCACCATTTATCAGAGTTTAAAAATGAACATTACCGACTAAGGGTATACATCGGAGTCCATAGAAAGCAATTGTACACTCATTCTCAATTCTATCGCTTGTAATGCTATTTCTTTTAATATGATAGTTATGATTCCTCGAACACGGTTAAGATCAACTTAAAATAAGACGGGTTGTTGGATTGAAACCACTCAGCCATGACTTTCTGACACTTCTAAATCTATCGTGAGCGTGGAGTCTCGTGCGGATCTAGTTTTCGTTGCACGTGGAAAAAGAAGTCCTCTAATTGTTGTTCTTTTTTTTAATAATATACAAAATCTCGAAATTCGATCGTTTTTTCTGCCATCAGATACAAATGAGCCTCGCTATTGGAAAATCGGGTTTACTGCATTGAGTAAACTGTCGTCCCAAGTTAGCCTGTGCAATCGTTTCTTTCCTTCCACATTGGTTTTTGGCTAAGAAGAGACTACCATTAAACGACAAATTATGTCCTTGATTAGACTATACGGACTTCACAGGCTCATCTGCACATTCATTAAGCCCCGTTTTCCCAGAATGAGGCTCAAATATAATGAAACGTTGTTGAAGAGCTGGGTATGTTTGTAAAGACAAGGCAAGTAACCGCGTGCAGCTTACGTGACCATAATCAGACCCGGATTTGATAAATGCGTCAACCTATCACCAAATCAGTGGGTTTCCATGCACAGTACTGTAAAACCAGAGACAGATACTTAAGCATTGTGTCATAAAGCGTTAAATTATTTTCACTGAAAGTAGATTCTGCCATTGTGTCATTGTTTATTGGAGAATGTTGTTATCGCTTAATGCTATGAGTATATATATCCGTCAGACATGTTGATTAAAACGCATGGATAACTCAAATTCATAAATATAAATGCCGAGAAATGCACATGTTCGAACGTTTTAAAGGAATAATGAGAACATAAAGATTCTTCGATAATTTGGAAATCATGCAGTGACATACACATTTTTTATTGCAAAGCATCATGTTAAGGCGAAACTCTTTTAAACTTTGTCTCGTTAATTAAACGTGTCCGTTATTTTGATGCACCGGTTCTGACACGAGTTGTTACGATGCTAAATTCACTAAATAAATATAGTAGGCGATTTATCCGAATTAGGGTATTTGACATTGACACACACTTCTATTATGGAAGCATACTGGTTAATTCTACAAAGTGTTTAATGGCGAGATATAGACGATGTATATTTGCAACTAGAAAGTTAAAGAATAAACATGAGAATGCAAACAAATGATATCTACAATACTTTTAAGACAATGATATAAGTAATGCGTGTAAAAGATGATAAAAATGTAAATATTTACAGGTGCAGCATATTATAGAATTTAAAACAACATACTTTCAAATCACAACGAAGTAAAAGGCCTGTTAAAAAACATAATATGATAAATCTCGCAGCCGTTGTATTTCATTTCCTGATCGTCGACACATTAACAAGTGGCCGTACCAATTGTCAACACTTCACTGAGTTAAATACACACTTCACTACTTCTTGATGACATTAATCTTCTGATTTACTTCGTATGTACTAAATGTAGTACGGACTTGTACAAGAAAAGTTTTCTTACCCAAATCGTATAGTTTCTGATTTGCTTCATATTTAAACAGCAACAAACGAATTAAAAGTACTTTCTCCGCTTACTGCTATCAACAAGAAACAATCGTATTGTATTTAGATTCATCTCTCAACCCCGAGCGATCTAGCGTCTCATAGCGTTCTACCTTTGTTCTGAAATTCAATCATTTTACATCAGCAGAATCATCATTTACCAGACGTCAAATACGCTTACATGTCATCGCATAGTTTAACGACACTGATTGCAGCGGTTGCAGGCATTCGCTCACCTTAGTATAGGCTGTATCAAAGGCTAAGCGTTAAAAAACAGTAAGCAAATTATTTTTATATATGACCGTTTTTGTATGTAACGTGTTTGTAAACATTATACACGCCAGAATTGCCATTTTATTGCCACTAACTGCTATTAATCGCGCTAGTATTGTTTCATTTACAGTTTGCGATATAATAAAACATGCCACAATTTGCATTAGCGATACTTACAATCCTTGCAAGGGCATACGCGCATCCTCTGAAAATAAAATTATTGTCAGAAACTCTTGTCATTTATTTTATATCACAAGTGCATCATTTTAAAAGCTATGACATAACCGCATGCTCTGAAAATAAACATTATTTTTAGCACTAACTATTATTTATTTTATATTACAAGTGCATCCGTTTAAAGGACGACCACAACTGTTTAGAGGCTTCACATACCATTTGCTAGCGGACTCTCGGAAACAAATATCCCAGGATCAATCTCATCATAAATCCTACTCATCACTCCGTTGAAAGGCGGTCGGACATTTCGTTTTAAGCGCCTTTCTATTGCGGGGTTGTTCACAGGAACGACGTTTTCTTTTAAATAATATTAAACAAAATGTACATATATCTTTCCGTACAGTTAGTAAATATCAAGATAAATCCACATACAAAGTCAAGCGAAAAGATTGGGTTTGTTAAGGACTCAATGTGAATGTTATGCATTTGCAGAATGTGCATGCGTTTTTTTTATTTACGGATATGCGTTACGTTATTGTATATAGAAATTATATTTTGTTTATACCTGTTACATGACTCCCAAGACTCCGTCTGTAAAACCGGCACACACATGCAACAGCAACGGTTATCACAAGTACAACCAACGCGCTTGCTCCTGCTAATATGTTATTTGTAACATTAACATGTTCTTTTGGGGCTTTTGTGACACTTGAGTCTTCAACCATGGCTAAACGAAATAAAACCACTTTAAGAAATTAAATTGACTAACTGCTCAATAATATTGTTCATTTTATTAATAGCCTAATAAAAAAAAATATTTTAGGCCTAATGCATTCACCGATAATACATAATTTTATTAGATTTCTGAAAAGTACATTTGCATTCATCAGAGATAAGCAAGCACTTGATTAATGAATTTGATTAAAGGGGCCTTTTCACAGATTTTGGCATTTTATAACTTATTCATTAATACTTTATATCGATAAATGTAAACATTGGATCGTAAAAGCTCCAGTAAAAAATCAAGAATAAAATTAAAAAAAGGAAAAGAACATTGCCCGGACCAGGTTACGAACCAGTGACCCCTGGAGTCCTGCCAGAGTCCTGAAGTAAAAACGCTTTAACCTACTGAGCTATTCCGCCAAGTACACATACTTGACGTATTTTATACCTTATATAAGCAATCTTCGTAGTTTCACAAAATTTAACGACAAAAACAGAACTCTCCAAATTATTCAATCGTTTCGCGTTGCAACGCTTTATAATTTTTAGGTTTTAAAATCGTCAAAAGATGCATATAATGGCTATATTAGACCATGGTAAATGTCCAGTATTACTGTTTCCTCACAAATATCATAACTAAAACGAAAATTTGCGAATCTGAAACAACTTTTTTCAATTTTGTCAATTTACCAAAGCGTGAAAAGATCCCTTTAATATCAATAAGAAATACGCACATGTACCAGGACGCTTCAGGAAGTACAACTCGGTATGCGTCTTTCCAATACCATTGCCCACTTGCAACATGTACATCCCGTAATCTGATTCTGTGATATTTTCCAACGTAAGATTGCTACTTACTAAGTTCGTGTCAGTAACTCTAGGACTGAGTGCGATGTCAGAACATGATGGACTGATGTCCGTGCATTTTCTCCAGATATAATCAGAAATGTTTGGTAGTGGATTAGCGAATCCGAAAAAGGCAAACGTCACTTCTTCGCCCAAATTACGTAAAGCTATATTGTTTATATCAGCTGCTGTTCTTTTAAGATCTTTTCGAACCGGACCTGAAAAGACATTCACGGGATAAAGTTAAGCAATTAATAGCCACACGAATAATACAAAATCTTGGATATGGGCGTTATTTTCAAATATATGAATTTTAAAATTATTTTACAATTATCAAATGTTAAATGTATATTTGCTCAGGCGTAATTTATATAAAATTTCACACACATGCCGGAATACGTTCCATTATCTGATAAATACATACACAAGACACTCAGGTAAAGATCCCTTCCACCAAATCCAATGGCATTAGACGCCGTACAGGTGTATTTTTCTAATCGACTGCATCTAGCACGCGTTATTACATGCTGAATACCAGTGGTCGTGTTTTGTGCGCTTTCACCAACGATTTCGTTAAGTTGTAAATTATTATTCATGAGTTTAAGATCTGGCGGGGGAAAACCTTTTCCGACACAGTCAAATATGACGGTGTCGTTTTCCTGTACGGTTACGTTGGAAATGCCGTCAAATGTATCTATTTGAAATTTTTGCACAACGGGAAGGTCTGAAAATAGTGATTACAAGTGCATAGATCATTGCTAGAACGGACAATAGTTAGGTTTGTCTCTTACTCACTGAAACAATTGTTCGTTATCCATACGCTGGTTAGTGACAAAATTACTCTATTAAAAGCTAGTTAAATAACACAAAAATATAGTTACAAAGACACTAATCTAAATCATTTAAACCAGTCAAAATGAAAATATTAAATATAAAATACAACTATAACGCATGGCGTAGAATAAATACACTGCACATGTAGGGAAAACTGCTTAGAGTCGGTTCCAGTATAATTCCTTCCATCTGAGTTGGTCGCTGTGCAAGTGTAGATTCCAGCGTCAGTTCTTGCAACTGATTTTATCAACAGATTCTCGTTTGAAAATGCACCATCGCCTTTGGTCCATCGAATCGCCGTTTCTGGGGGATTTCCAAGTTGATATTTACACGATTTGGTAAAAGTGTCTCCTTCTTTAAGGTATACATTGTCGATGCTCAAAACAGTTGGAGGATCTGATAAACAGATATTTCGTTTTTATTCACAAACATAACCATGCAGTGCATATAGGAGGACCATTATCGGATAATTAATTTATATCCGATTAAGATGGATATATAATGCTATCATAATGAACAATATAATCTTTGTAACTATATAAGGACCATACAATATTGTTAAAAACTAAGATTTTGTTTATAAGATTAACTTTTGTAATAATTCGCTTCTTTGTTTTAAGAGCGAGATTTGTAATCGGTTTCATATATAAGCAATATACGTACACAAAATGTTCAAATTTAACTCCTTTGAAAGCTCCTGATGTACATTTGATACCACACATATATATTTGCCGGAATGATAGCGACGAGCTGGTTTAATCTGGTAATGAATATAAATAGTGTTTTCTCTCTCTGCTTCATATTCATATTGATCTGTGACTGGGTGATTGCCTTTGATCAGACTCATACGAGGCACCGGCCAGCCTTCAGCAACGCAACGTATTTCCGCGGTTGTATTTTCAATAAGTGAAACATTGGACACGGTGTCAAATATTTCAACTTCAAACCGCGTTATTTGTAAAAGTTCTGAAACAAGCAGTGACGCTTCAATGTATCGATAAATATAAATTGCGAATGAATACATACTAACTGAATACATGTAAAAGGTATAATTTAATAAAATACCTCCATGTTTAATTTAAGACACAATCGTCTTAATACTAAATATCGATCAATGGGGGATATTCCCTTATCTGAACTAAGTTCTTGTTTGCTAATACACTGAATGTGTCTGTACCGTTATGTTTCAATAAAGCGTTAATCATAAAATTGGATTTTAATTTAGTGATCTTAAAATAAGTGTCATTTTGTTTTTATGCAGCTGTTTCTGTTCCTTAAATATCGTTATTTTGTAACTGAATTCCTTTTATAAATAATATACAATAAACATACCACCATACGTGACGTTGATAGCGTTGCTGGAAGTCATGTTTCCTTCATACTGAACGACACACTTCCATTGGTCAACTTGCTGTTTATCAAGTCGGACATTCAACGTGCACTGTACGCAATATTTGTTTAAGCATTTACAACCAGCTGTTAGGGGTGGGACGCATTTTATATCGCAATTCTTATCAAAATCAGGTATTTGCAAAGCACTGTAAAATGTATTGTCAGCAACAACACCCGTAATTGTCGACTGAATAATAGACCTTTTGAAAAATAAAACAGCACGGGCGTGTTTATCCGTCCATTGGCATGTCAAATTAAAACTTTGTGGGGAAACGTTGCTGCTGGTTATTTGGATATCACATGACGCTGGAATAGATAGATAATCAGATTGTATAATAAGGCAAAAATCATTCAATAATGTAAACGCGAAGTTAGACATATTTAATATTTATAATTACATGTAATCAATGAGCACACCGAAGGTAAATCACGCACGTGTATATAAATATCGTATAATAATAATTTAAAAAAATGCGAAATTGCGAACCATTTTATCATACGTAAAACACACGCACTTTTAAATGAAACAACATTACTTAATGTAAAGCTTTTCAAAATCTCAAAGAAGTAAGAAAAACTCGATAAAACCGTGGTTACGCTAGTTAATAAATACAGTCATAATGAACCACAATCGCAACAAACACAGCAATGACAACAATAAGACATGTGTTGTTTTTTTCCAAACAAATTTCTGGATATTTAGGAACAAAAAAAGTTAATAAAAATAAAATATGGCTTTTCAAACTGCCGTCTTTGTACCAGAACATAAGTGCAATGAAATTGTTTTTCCCGTCAAAAAGACATGTTTCCCATTTTTTGCTGTATCCGTTAAATCTCAATAATAAGTCGGGATTGTTTTCTTTCAAACATCGTTTTTCATTCAAGTCTCGCATTATTAAGCGATTTAATTCTGACGTGTCATTTTCCTTTAGATCAAGATGGAGACATTTAATTACAATTGCTGAACATTTGATCTCGTGTTATAACGAACAAAACAAGAGCACCGCATAACGGGTGCCACGCCAGGCTGCGAAAGCTTGTCAGATTTATTTTAGAGGTCACAGTGACCTTGACCTTTGACCTAGTGACCCCAAAATGGGTGTGGCATGTAGAACTCATCAAAGAACATCTACATATAAAGTTTCAAAGTTGTAGGTGGAAGGACTTTGATTTTAGAGCCAATGTTAAAAACCTTTACAAACCTTGACACGGACGGCGGACACGACGAGCTGGCTATGACAATACCTCGGGTTTTCTCCGAAAACAACCGAGCTAAAAAACTACTAATTTAACTTCACTGCATTAATGAACCATACACAAATAAACACAAAAGACTTATATTTTTCATAAACAATGCTTTCCAATAATTGCGTTAATATTTTTTTAATTGACGATTTTGCGGACTTAAACACGCAGTTGAAACTCGTGATTGACCGAAAAAAATGAATTGTTGGTTATAGTTTTATTTGACGTCCAATCAGGACAAGGTTGTTTTTTTTCGAACACGTGTACATAATGTTACGTGAAGTGTTCGCATCATGCACTTTCATATTTAATTATTTTTACCGATCGACCACTAAATATGAATTTACAGTTAATGCAGCACGAAATTGAAGTCATTTTGTTCTGAAATTCGGGCAAAAAACCAATAGCATTTCCGAAGACAACTCATTTGGGTATGCATATTTACTATATTGTCTCGCACATACACACAGAATCATTTTTTTGACATGTGACACGTTCAAAAATGCAGTCTTTATCTCGCAGATTTATATCTTGCACTTTTCTCACCTGACTTATGAAAAGACCATTTCTCAATAAATATAATTTGTATTATTATTCAGCAGATTATGCAACATATGAAATATATTTCTGAATTCGTCTCAATGTTTTTGTTCACATCACACTTATGAGCTTATAAAGTTAATTGACTATTTAATTCTTTTTATTTTCATAATTTCATGCCCTTAAATGTTCGCAAATTGGTCTAGCAAGGGATTCTTATCAACTTTTGTCAAAAAGCTTTGTAAATGGTAGTACAATAATATTATGAGTAATATATTACCAAAAATAACACTTTCCAGATTGTATTTACAATTGTTTTCTTTCCTCCCATCTTATAATATAAGGAGAATACCAGAATCTCTTAATGAAGAGCAAGAAATACTTACCAAATGATAATATGCGCAGGATGATCCAAGTTTCGGTTCCTAAATACAAAGCCAAACGGATCAACATTCCACGCATCATGCTGCTGTATACGTAAGTTGTTTGCGAACTTAATATAACCGCTATAATGCTGCGTACTCTTTAATTCATGTCCGTATTTTTCATAATTATATAGTTTAAAACTGAATTCAATCGCACAATAATATTTCCTTGTATCGCTTTCTAGTACAATGACTGCGTCTGTTTCGAAACAATTGCACATGACCTTCATTCTAAAAACAGTGAAGTCTTGTAAAAGGACCCTGAATGGTAAACAAAGGGAAACAAGATCAGAATAAAACATGTATATTAAGGAAATAGTTTTAAACATGGGAATACAACTTTCATTTAGGCAAGAATGTCATGTATTGTGTTTGATTGGTCATTTACTAGATCAATTATTGATAATATATACAGCTTCAGTTGTAATCAATATATATATTCTTTTTTCAATGAGTGTTTGGTCCGAATTTTAACATGTTTGATTGTTTAGGAGACTTGGCGCTTAGACTCATTTCACTGTCTATCATCACCACCGGAAATAGATGACCATCGAAGCGATAATAAACAAAACAACCATGGAGAGCAGTGAGTACTTACCTAAAAAATCTAATAATTACTCGCTCCTGGATAACCAGTGCGTGTTAAGCATCTTACAGACAGATTAATATGTTTAAAAATGTGAATCTATATTGCAATTCGTATTGATGAAGCTTTATTTACTCAAATGTATGACTGCTTGGTACCGATTTGAAATTGGTACTTCTCGAAGAAACAGCTTTTCTTTTATGATTACATAGTTTGTCATCGTGTATGGAGTTGATTTCCTATTCTTTTAGGCTATATATACCATCTGAACGCTATTTATGGTCTCGGTTTGATTATTGTTCGTGGAAATCTATTAAAATAAAATAAATGTAGTGTACGGCGAATAGTTGTTTATGGCAAAAGTCGTGTACGGCGAATCGTGAAAGTCGTGTACGGCGAATAGTTGCAGCGTATTGGCATTTTAACACTAGTCTGGTAACTGATTATAACCAAATAAAAAGTTAAGTGAAAACATTCCCTTGAATGTTAATTCATTTTATGTTTAACCCATTTTACCACGCCTATGCAGTAAACTGCTATTTTTAGTGGTTGCAAATACCATTTTCAGGCGAAAACTCGTTCTGATTTATGATCCAAACATACACTGCGGGAACACGTTACACTTGTTTCGCTTTTTATAACAGAATCTATCCACAATATTGAGTTATGCTAAAAAATAGAAACCAGAATGAAGTATATGCCACTGCAAACCGATTTTTGAATACGGTCTTACCGTAAACCCAGTGATCCTAATTACATCTGTTTGAATTATTGAGTCGATGACCGTATTATAAGTCTATGCTTGTTGTGGTATTTGGGGTGAGATAAAGATAGAGATGCTGTCGTGAATATTATATGAGATTTTAGACGTAACGTTGATTGGCGGTTGCCGCGAATTAGCACGTTATTATAATTATTATTTTGACGTCATATAGATTTGTATTGTTGTTGACGGGCAGTTGAATTAAAGGATCGAACCTGAACAGTCGTGTTTTGCATATCAACTCGAAGTACACCATTATACCTTTGTGAAATTGGTGCCGTGAACAAACAGTAAAATGCCGACGACAAAAGAGAAGTTACTAGGCCAGCGGCTAGGTTTGAAAAATATTATTGACCGTTTCGTCAGTAAAATAGAAGAAGCGAGCGATGAAGACGATGACATTCAGTTTCAAGCGCTTATCGAGAAATTAGAAGAAAAAGTGGCATGTCTGCTAGTCCACAATGATAAAATTCTCTCGCTCACCGACGCCGACGCTGCGCCAGAGGAGATGGTCGAGGCAGAAGAGTATACCTTCGACGTAGAGGTCAAACTACGAAGATACAAGCAGCGTCTATAGCGGCCTAACATTGGCATCACAGACGCCGCCGATTTATTATCGCATGCATCCGGTTTCGGTAGTCAGCAAGCATCCGGTCCACTACCACCAAACAACCAACGCAGGGTGAACACCAATTCATCAAACAACAGCGGCCAGTCAGCGCCCGAGATAAGTGCATCTAGTACTCATAAATTGCCGAAATTAACACTTCCACGATTTGACGGTGATATATTACAATGGCAATCGTTCTGGGATTCATTCGAATCGTCAATCCATAGCAATGTCAACTTGACTGATGTGCAGAAATTCAATTATTTGAAAGCACAGTTGGAGGCTACAGCCGCCATGACTATTGAAGGATTTGCACTCACGAATGCAAATTACACGCGCGCAGTCGCATTGTTACGTGAAAGGTTTGGTCAAAATTGCAAAATTGTTTATGCAACCATGCAAGCGTTATTGAAATTGCCATCACCAACTTCCACAGTCGCGAGTTTGAGAGGGTTTTACGACCGCATGGAAACGTATATCCGGGGTCTTGAGTCGCTAGGACAACATCAAGATATGTACGGTAGCCTATTGGTGCCAGTTGTATTGGAAAAATTGCCGATGGATATACGTAAAAATCTCGCCCGCGTAAACGAGAATAATGACTGGTTTTTGCAAGATCTGCGACGAGCGATTAACAAGGAAATCAACATTCTCGAGATCGGCACCGGAAGTTCCTATGCGTTGCCGGAAGTTAGCGACTACAACTCAACAGCATTGTTTCATGCAAGTGCGAATGGTAAGAAGACTTCATACACTCCTAGCAACAAGTTTGGCAAAAGGAATACGCAACATTATTCTAGAACATGTGCATTTTGTGATCAAGAACATTTAAGTTGTGAATGTAAAAACTTTCCTGACACTGCTGCCCGAATGAATGTTGTGAAACAGAAACAGCTTTGTTTTAACTGCTTGGGTAAACACCGAATCACAGAATGCAAGTTAAACAGACGCTGTCAAAACTGCCACCGGAAGCATCACACTTCTATCTGTAAGGAGCTACAAAGAAAACCGGAAGTTGAATCGCCGCAACCGGAAGCCGCCGTATTCTTCTCGTCTACAAAGAGGTCGAACGCAGACGTTGTATTAAAAACCGCCATTGCCCCTGTTTCGTCGTCTCACAATACAACGGATGCCGCCATATTAGTCGACGAAGGCGCACAGCGATCCTTTATCACCAGAAAGCTTGCTGACGATCTTCAACTAGAGAGTGATGGAATAGAAACACTTAGCCTGACGGGATTCGGAGGAAGTAATAACAGAAGCTTACAGCAACTAGAACGCACAACAGTGTACATAGTTTCGAAGAGAAAAAAGATACCTGTTAGTTTACTCATCGTCCCCACTATTGCGGCTCCCATCAGATGCGGATATCTTAGATCGACTGCGGAACTTCCGTACCTGCGGGGATTGAAGTTGGCTCATTCCGTTACAGGTGACACGTTATTTGACATTTCATTACTCGTTGGAGCTGACCACTATTGGGATATTGTCGAAGATCATGTTGTTTGAGGGAACGGGCCGACCGCCGTCAAGTCTAAGATTGGTTATTTATTGTCCGGTCCGATGCCCTCCACGTCTCATGCGTCAGCTGATAAGCACATCTTGAACGTACTTGCATCGCGCGCCCCAGAACACAGCATATTAGAACGTTTCTGGAGTCTTGAGAACATGGGTATCTCACCTTGTGAACCTGACCGGAAGTCTGTCGAGTACCTACAGCAATACCAAGCGACAGCTATTGAGTACGACAACGGAAGGTACCATGCCAAACTACCATGGAAGCAAGACCACCCTGCTCTACCAACAAACCACAACATAGCCTTGAAGAGAACTGTTGGGGCTATTCAGAGGTTGTGCAATGAACCGGAAGTGCCTCGGGCACATGGTGACAGCATAGCAGAGCAGGAAAGACGTGGCTTCATCGAGCGGGTACCACTTGGTCAAGAGTCAGCTGAACAAGTGCACTACATTCCTCATCACCCAGTGGAAAAAGAATCATCAACGACACCCATACGCATCGTCTACGATTGTAGCTGCCGTCAGTCACGTGATTCACCAAGCTTGAACGACTGCCTGAAATCAACGCCACCGGCATTGAACGAGCTTACGTCGATTCTTACAATCGTCACAGAAATCGAGGCTGTACTTAACGATCGGCCATTGACGTATGCATCAACAGATCTAAACGACCCCGCGCATATCACGCCGTCGCAGCTGTTATACGGTCGCCGAGTTACAACGCTGCCACACGATGACGTCACATTCGATGCCGGGAGTACTGTCGCTGCAGCCGATCATGCTACATTTAACCGCATGGCAAGGCGACGTGAGCTGCTCATACAACAGTTCTACAGACGCTGGAAGACTGAGTACCTGACGTCACTCCGCGAGCACCACCGAATGTCTGGTTCCAACACGCAGACGATCAACACCGGGAACGTGGTGCAGATCCATGATGATGGCCCTAGATGTCGAAGGAAACTTGCCGTGGTCGTCGATGTTGTAACCGGAAGGGACGGGCATGTTCGCGCGGCCAAAGTGCGAACCAGTAACGGACTGTATACCCTAAGGCCAATAGCAAAACTTTATCCACTCGAAGTGATAACTGCCAATGGAAACTGATGGACAATCATGATATTGTTGTGATGGACTGTTTTTTAAATATTTAAGCATTTTGTTATGATTATCGTATTCGTATACTTATGTGAAAACTCTGTTTTATCATTTTGCGGCCCCCAGTATGTCGTGAATATTATATGAGATTTTAGACGAAACGTTGATTGGCGGTTGCCGCGAATTAGCACGTTATTATAATTATTATTTTGACGTCATATAGATTTGTATTGTTGTTGACGGGCAGTTGAATTAAAGGATCGAACCTGAACAGTCGTGTTTTGCATATCAACTCGAAGTACACCATTATACCTTCGTGAAAGATGCAATGCAAACGAAAACAACATATGGACATAATCGTGAGTTAGAGTGAAAAGCGTGAATTAAGGGTATACAATTTTGAGTGATAAAGGCACTTCAATAAAGGCATTCCATACAACGTTCCTTATTAGTTTGTCTTCCTATTTCAGAAATGGATGAGTCTCTGGATAAGGTATCAAGCACTTTTGGTAATAAGGCTACCAATTCCTCATAGACATTGTCAGTATTATCACGGCAACCGTATACATGTGTTCAATTGGACTCTTCCATTAATTCCTGACCTAAAGCAACGTTGGAGAGAGGGTCATGTTGGTCATCAACACTGCTACTCTCTTGTACCCTGACACGTTTCTCAAATGGACTATCTTTGGGTATCGCAGTAGCTCTTGTAATATGAATATTGCCTTTGATGTCATCAATTGTTATAGTTCTACCCTGCTCCCGACACAGATCTGGTATAGCTTTGAAGTTAATTGTCCGCATCTGATGTCCATCAACTTTTCTGACACGTATTCCATCATCTTCATGACAGTTTATTAGATGCAGTATCATATTCTTGAAGCATGACTGCTTCTCGGGGCAGTAATAGAACATGTATGTGGATATCTTTTTCCTGTAATAAATGTAATAATATGTCTATAAACACCGACCGACCGACCGACACAGACAGACAGACCTTCATCCAGCAAAACAATATCCCCCTCTTCTTCGAAGGGGGGCATAATTAAGGGAGTAAGAGTATACTTTTTAACGTTGACATTTGGCAATTTAAACGTTGAAATTGACGTAACGTCAATTTTAAATTGATTATTACTTAATCACGGAAAGTATGTGAATTTGAAGGCACAACAAAGGAATTTCTATAATTCGAAATTTAAATTTTTGAACATAAAATTGTTAACTGTCCATTTTGGTTTCGAGCATTTCTTATTTTATATATCAATTGGAAAATCAAATCCTCCAAGAAAACCACGTTTTTTTTACGCAGGGGTTACGTTTAAGTCGACTTGCGTGCAATTCATTGGGGAGCACGTGAATTAGCAAGCAACAAAGACGCATTGATAATATTGCAACGCCAAGCAGTCTGTTCTCATATAAAAAGTTAAGAATGAATAAAGATACCATTATTATACCAAGAACGATGAAATTAAACGTTGTTTTTTAGTTAAATTTATTTATTTATTAAATTAAATTGCAATGACAAACTTTCTGCTATCAATCGATGATTTTAGAATGAATGAACGTCATTTTTTCTCCAAAAGAGCGTGAAAATTAAACGGTTTTTGAATGAGGTGTTTTTGTTAACGTCAGTATGTTTGTATACACACGTGTTTTGCATCTTTGTGCACATGACAGTCAAACGGAACCCCATAAACATGATCATTTTAATGTGCTTCATTTGTTTCTGCATTTCCACTTGTTCCAAAATAGACGAATTGCACCCAATTAGGATACAAACATATCTCAAATAGGGGAAAATGTCACAGATAAAAACAATACCGTTCAGAGATTCTCTCTTCTGCGTTGTGGGTTACTAAACTCAAAACTATTCGCCGTACAACACAATTTAATTTTATTTTGCTATACGCCGTACACATTAGGTGCTATTCGCCGTACACAACGGAGTTTCTATTTTAGCCAAACATTTGCATACTAACTAGATTTTTGGGCTGAAGCTTGCAAAAACCAATAGTTTATATATTTCTGTTTGCACACCATTGAAAAATTCGTCATCGTACTATCGCGTTGTCGCCATCGTACTATCGCATTGTCGCCATCGTACTGTCGCATTGTCGCCATCGTATTATCGCATTGTCGCCAACGTACTATCGCACTATCGCATTGTCGCCCTCTGGATTTTGATGTGTAACCACGATGGCACTAACCGTATTCCGTACATTAGAACATTTCGTGCTTACCGTCAACTTTGAAAATCAATAAGTTAGTGTGTTACTTTATCAATAAGTTTTATTAAAAGCGTGTGTTGCAATTAGTCATTTGAATGACACACGATATTCGACATGGTTAAGTGTGTTGACTACGGGTGCAAAGAGCGTCCGGAAAAAAAACTTCGAAATACAAATACCGGGTTTAATAACTGAAAATGCTTTATATATTTTCTGAAATTTCGCAACACTATTCTTATTGTATTAGTATAACTAGAAACACGGAAACGCATTATTTGTATGCCTTATTGTAGATTACGATTACGGATTATTCAAAATGCCACTACTTTTTATAAGCATGTACGCGTGAATGGTTTAGCAACAAAAATGTATTTGAATCCTTCGCTTATTATTTAGAACTAATAGGTGAATCAGCAGAATAGTTATAAAAAGGACAAATGCATTTCAACTTATAAATAACTCAAGTTATGGTCTGGGTCGCCAAAAAATAGTGAATGTGTCAAAAATATTATGTGCGCTTATTAATAATATTCCCTCAACTGAGAAGAAATTATGAGAGAATAAAAAATAACTATGTAGACATACTTATACTGATATTTCACCCATATAATTTACTTACTGTTTACTTCACAGACTAGTAACAGACAATGCATTTATAATATTAATAACATTAATATTGTTTGCTAACATCATTTAGTATGTTATAAACGGCCACCGGAAAAACTTTGCGAAACCGAAATTTCGCAAACTTAAGTACCCTTTTTCTTAAAGATTTGCTACTTTGAGACATAGTATGCGATAAAAGTCTTATCGTTGATTAATAATTGGTTATTTTCACTCAAAAAACGCGTTTTCTTCACTATGAAATTTATAAGCAAAGTTGGGGTTCCCATGGGATTTTTGCATTTTCCCATGGGATTTTCGATTTTCCCATGGGATTTTTTCTCCCATGGGATTTTTTTTCTCCCATAATTTGCAAATGGGAGAAAAATCCCATGGGATTTTGAACATTTTAAAAAACGTGTTTTATTTGCGTTTGCAAGTATTTTAACGTTATTTAAGGACTGTATATTGGTTTTATGCCAATTATATATAAAAATATTTAGTAATAAAAAAATCCCATTTTAAAATGGGAGAAAAAAATCCCATGGGATTTTTTTCTTATTTTGGGAGATTTATTCATGAAACTTTCAGAAACATCATATTTTATGAAATGATGAACAACTACGATATTTTAATGCGTTTAGTCGTGTTTAAAAAAAAAAAAAATCCCATGGGATTTTTAAATCCCATGGGATTTTTAAATCCCATGGGATTTTTTTTCCCATGGGATTTTTTCTCCCATGGGATTTTTTTCCAATGGGATTTTTCAGTTTCGTAAGCCGAATAAGTTTCTTAATGCGAAAAACAACAATAAAGGAAATAATAATTATAATTTTGAATAATAAATTGAATAATATAAATAACATGAATATTTTTAAAATGAGTTACAATTAAAGGTTTATGCTAGTAGAACTTATCATTTCTTGTTCGAGCAGATGGTTGAGTCCAATTGGTGAGTATGCCAGCTTAGAACCAGTATAAATGCATCGCAGACAGACAACGCTGTCATACTGTACACACCGCTGAGTAACAATCTTTATTGCATTTCATTTTGCAACAGAAAATGAACTCCGTAGTATAATTGATCTTATATATGCCCTCTGCTTTTGAAAGCGTGCAACACATTAACATAACAATAAGTCCATGCCAAAAACTATGTGCAAATTCCATTCAAAGCTATATACACATTATAAAGGTCAGATGACCCGCGTCATGCGAAAATGGGTCTTATGTCATATGCGGCCGAAGTTGGTCCATCCTAGCTTGTCCAACCGCGCAGTCTGGTCAGGTACTACGCTGACTGATATATAAAGTCAAGCCATGATTCGTGGTCTCATATCCAAACTCGGTAGCTCCTGTGCGAAACTTTCACCGGAAACGACGGCACCGAGACGGGCGCTCGAACTTTGCGGATGCGCGTTATATGTTATATATAATAGCGCGATGTGTTTTTTCTTGCCTCAAATTAGTAAGCCCAATCAGCGTTTTATTGTGTTATTTGCTTCTACTATTAACAAGAACTTCAACTGATACGAACATGAATTTTATTTTAATATGTTTATTTAATGCTCGGAAAACTCATTGTATATTTAGACTACTACTTATAAAACAAAGTCGGGTTTTCAACATCTGTTTTCGGCATAAAAATTGTTATTCCAAACCAGATTTTACGCACTTTACTGTACAAAATACCGTTAGGGCCACCGTGGTTACTCATTAAAATCCAGAGGGCGAGAATGCGAGAACGCGAAAGTACGATGACGACAGTGCGACAATACGATGGCGACAATGCGTTCGTACGATTGCGAAAACGCGCTAGTACGATGACGACAATGCGACAGTGCGACAATACAATGGCGGCAGTGCGATAGTACGGGGGCGACAATGCGATAGTCATATCGTACTGTCGCCGTGGTATCATCGCAATGTCGCCCACGTTCTATCGCATTGTCGCCATCGTATTGTCGCACTGTCGCCATCGCATTTTCGAATTGCCGCCATCATACTATCGCGTTATCGCATTGGCACCATCGTACTATCGCACTGTCGGCTATCGCCGTCGTATTGTCGCACTGTCGTCATCGTATTTTCGCACTGTCGTCATCGTATTATCGCACTATCGAACTGTAGTATTGTCGCCATCGTACTATCTCACTGTCGCCATCGTATTGTCGCACTGTCGTCATCGCACTGTCTGATTGTCGTCATCGTATTATCGCGTTCTCGCATTGTCGCCATCGTACTATCGCATTGTCGCCATCGTATTGTCACCCTGTCATCATCGTATTGTCACATTGTCGCCATCGTACTATCGCGTTCTCGCGTTCTCGCCCTCTGGATTTTAATGTGTAACCACGATGGCACTAACGGTATTCCGTAATACTGCTAAAGCACAGTATGATTAGGTCACTCCCAATGCTCAAATCTCTATGTCTATTTTAGTAACAACACATGTCTATGGAAGGATATTTAGGTAAAGGCTACATCATTCGTGGTGAATATTTACATTATGACTGATGCTTATTCTAATTTGCTTTATGACAATTCCAACATGCTTGTTGTCTATTCGTTTATACTTGATGATTGCTGCAACATTACATCATTCATGAATAATATTTACATTATGCGTGATGTTTATTCTAACATGCTTCATGACAGTTCCAACATGCTTGTTCTCTATCGGTTATACTTGATGATTGTTTCAACATGCTTGGTGACTATCCAATGTTTGTGTGTTCATTATTCCTGAAACCAGTCATAATCGGTTTTGCCACTAAGCGTCATTAACAACGGCAGTTAGCAACAGGCAGTAAGCAGAATGCAAGTTACTAAATTATGACATCAGGTGGCGCGCGTTTATTTTCCGTTTGTTGAATAAATTACTTTTCGGAAAAAAAGCGAAAACATCCGAATCATTTTGACTAGTAAACTGAATAAGCTGAATTAGTTCCCTTCGTTATATAATCTCCATTAAACTAAATACGTTCATTATTGCCATGAAGACCAGTAAGTTTACACAATGAATTGACTGCCGTGAATGTTTTTGATATTTGTAAGATGCAATTGGCACTCAAGAAATTATACATGTATTTTATTCAGAACATAACGGGGCTGATGTGTTGGAATTGTGGCCCTTCCCTAGTCCAAATAATTACAGTAGACGTAATCTACCGATGTGCATTGCATATCGACCTCATATTTATAAAGTAGCCCAAACCCCCATTGCCACAGACCTGTGCGTGAAACTTTCAAATTTCTCTAGTCTATTTACCATGCTATAATTACAATTTCTATAAACACATATTTATCATTTTATGACTATATAATGTCTGTGGTATACAGAGAAACCTGAAAGTTACAAGTACTCGTGTCTAGTACTGTACAACTATTGTACTCCTCGTTGAGAAAACAACTACTTCATCTACATGTATTAAAATATCATAAAACATAATTTTCAATCAAGTTGGAAAAAGTCAATAAATAAATGTCATATAAACAGGTTTGTCATGAACGTTGACGTCGCTCTTGGTTACCAGAAAAATTCCCACGCACGGATTTCAACCGTCATTGTTTACAATCAATTAAGTGCATAAGTACTTGAATTTGTATAGTGTTTTTTAAAAGTGTCCAGCTACAGGTGGTTAGCGTGTGGCTATAATACTAGTTAGTGAAAACATATTTTGGAATGATAAGTAATCATATTATAACGAAAATTCAACTTTTCTTAAAAAAAATAAGTTAAATATATTTTCAACAAGGTATCCAACTCGAAATCATCCGAAAACGGGATGCATCGTTTTAAACAGCCATTACTTCATCAATTTTGCGATTTTCACGATCTTGGTCTTATTCAACGCAGAAATAAATTTCCTTTCTGGAAATGTATATGTCTTGCAATATTTTTACAAATACTGGGTCAACTTTTAAAAAATAACACGATACACAACTCGCGTGACCCAGCTGTGATCGATCAGACAGTATTCATGACTGAAATCTTCACGGGGAAATGGGCATTTTCCCTGCAAAGTTCACGAACCTCGATACCATTATTCAATAAAACGTATGAAAAAAACATTCTTACCGTGCTTGCCGTAGAATTATGCATCAAAACTAACTGTCCGGCGCATTTTCAAACCTTTGTTTACATACATTTCAACGAACTGACATTTTAAACACAAGAGTGATTTCATTGCTCCAATGCGGAGTTGTGTCTTTACAACTGGAGATTTCATTCATAAATACGGTCTGATCGATAACAACTGGGTCAAGCGAATTATGTATAGCTTTATTTCTTAAAATTTGACCCAGCATGTGTAGAAATATAACAATATATATACATTTCCTAAAAGGAAATTCATTTCTGCGTTGAATAAGACCGGGTCATGAAAATCGCTGCAAAATTAATTTAGTAATGGCTGCTCAAAACGATGCACCCCGTTTGCGGATGATTTCGAGTTGGATACCTTGTTATATATAAAACGGTAGTGATTTTTTTTTATATAGAAAATTTGATTTTTCGTTTTAATATGATTATTTATCATTCAAAAAGATGTTTTCACTAATTATTATCATAGCCACACGCTAACCACCTGTGTGTCCAGCACGTGAGCCGGGAGAACAGGGCTTAATGTATTTTTTGTTAAGCTCTATAATATTTATATCCAATCTGTATGAAAAAATGTCGGTGAACATTATTCCGGTGTTAATTTTTGAAAATATTGAGGCATTCGTTAATTATGGATCTAAAACGGAACATTAATCCGCAAAAAAAAACACCGGGCATATTGCATATTAGATCGGACACATGAACTTATTTCGAAAGAAAGCAATTAGAGTTTTAAATTCTACATGAGTAAGTCTCGCTGTGCACGATTACGCTCTTACTGCTCGTATATATTTGACTCTTGGCAAATACCTAGTGTTTTATTTGCTTAATCTAAATTGTGTCATGCATCTATATGTACTTAAAGCAGCATGACCAACAGCTCTTTCATATGTGAAAGAGATTGACACGAAATACCTACCCATCTATAATAAAGTTTATATGTGCACTTCAATATTATAGTTTTAAAGCATTTTATGTGGTGCAATATAAAAGTACTCTAGTAAATTTGAAATTATGTAATCGATTTCCTCTCAACATACATGCAAAGTTCCAGATAACTTTTTCAGCAAAATCTTGGTTTACACTCTATAATAATCCAGCCTTAAAGTCTATTATTAATTCTTTTTTTTCAGGTAAATATAATTTTTGGCACATCCGCATTAAGGTTTATAGTCTAAGAAGAGCTAATGACAATTGCCGGGTTACAGCAGACTTTTTGCGATAAAAGGACCAGATAATGGAAAACGTTCGGCTTTTCGACTGTTGTAAAGATGGTCTGTTATTCATAATAACGTTAAAGTGCTGTTGATTTCATAATTGTAATGAGGGCCTAGACGAGTGGGAACTCATTGATAAAATGTTTACATTATATGCATTGATATTGAGTTTTACGCATGATCACACATTTTGAATTCTTATTTGATTTTCCAATGTGTAACCGTACGCACAGAATTTAAGTCTACTTTTTTACTAAATTTAATTCAATTTTTTAAGACTTTAAGCGTCTTATCTGGAGCTCTGCATACATGCATTAGTAGCATATATTGAAATATATCCATAGACTTTCTTTGGTTATTGAAGGTAAATTACTGTACAAAAATTATGGTTAGTCATTAACCAAAAAAAAGTTAAGTCTACAAACACGCGGTTAATTTCGGTTCAGTAGCAAATATCTTACAAAGGTGCGCAACTTCTCCTATAACATAAAATTTCCGTTATACGCCGTAAATTTCCGTGGTCCTCCGTAGCATTTCGGAATGACTGTCAATTGACATCATTGTATCATGCATGATAGTATGTTGCTTTGTGCTTGGGTGAAACTCACATCTTACCATAGCGTTAATTTATTAAACGCATTAATATTTGATTTCATTATGCACTGCGCCTATTGCACAAGTCTCTCTGCACAAACCAACATACACATATGCAGCATGCAATTAACGAACAAGAATGTTGCATCTGTACACATGCATGATACCATTAAGCAGAATGTAAATAGACATTGGACATCAGGCAAGATGTAAGTGTCATCAAGCATGAAAAGGTGTCTACATACTAATTGAAAGTACCATCAAGAATCATGACACAGTTACAAAGAAGGATGTAATTTTTACCTAAATACCCTTCCATATTTGTCGGCACTGTGTGTTTGCTTAATTTCACTGAAGAACGTCTACTGGTAAATCTTACAAAAAAAGTGATAAATAAGACTGAGTAGCAATTTTTTCGGCGTTGCTGTTTAACGTCAAATTTGGCCTTTCAACGAACTTCTTAAAAGCCCATTGAATTTTAATGAAGAAGTTTCCCGCTTGAAGGTCCGAATGAATTAAATCAAATTTTGCAATTGGCAATTTGATAGAAATCCCCATAAAACATTGCACATAGCTTTCTGAAATAAACAGGCCACATTGAACGCATTCACGATATCCAACAGCTCTCTTTGCAAAGACCTATCTAGTGTTTCTTGGCCGTGTAAGATCTATAATTAGAACATCGTCACCTAAACATCTACTAATAGAAGAGCATATTTTGGGGAAACAAATTCAATAAGAGTATAAAACGTCCACGATCAATAATGTGTAGTTTGTTAAAGATATCACGGCAGTAAAAACATAGCACTTTAAAGAGACCACAATCTGGTACATTTGGTCAATTGTTGCGTCCGTGGCGGACAATACATTTTTAAAAAGAAAGCGTACAAAAAAGCAAACACAAAGTTCTTCGTAAGCTTGTTTTAATCTTAAAAACACATAATCGACAGTCATTCCAGTCAAATACAATACTATCAGTCAGCACTCTAGAGATCAAAATTGCGGATATAAATATTTAATTCAGGGATATCAAGTGTATCAAGTTCGAATTCCGGAAAAAATAGCCGGTAGTCTGGGGCATTAGGTCCCTTACAGGGATAAAAGGTAAATCCCCGCCCGAGCCGTAGCTAACTGATTTATTGTAGTCTTTCTAGTTGCAATTTCTGGTGAGTACAATGCGGAATATTACGGATATTTGCAACATGTCGAAGATTTTCGGAAAGTAGCGAAGAGGTTTTCGTCAGTTAATATTCATGTCCGTGCCGGCCGCTAACTTATCAGAATCAATAAAAAAGAACCAGGAAAAATCGGTACCGATCGCAAATTTCCGGAATTCCGATAAAGCTTCAACATAATTTGTTCTCAAATGATCGCGTACTCGAACGAATCTGTCCCTACGCCTCCAACTCCCTTTAAATCTCATCGGACGTACATTGATCTCAAAATCTATCCTTGACGACTCAAATCATATTTCCTGAATAGTTTGGCCTATTGACGTCCCTGTAATTATAACAATGGTCTTTTGGATAAACACCGCTAAGTTGTTGCAATATAATAACCGTTTAAAATAGTTACCGGTTTTCATTTAATAAAATGATTAAGTCATATTCGAGATTTCAGCGATTGCCAATATTTTGCTTTTGTTTCTCATAAGCATATGGTGCTTGGTATCCGCTATTGACTCCTATGTAGATTGCAAATATTACATAACCCTTACAGCGGCCGAGCGCAGATATCTGCATTTGGCCGCTAAAAAGAAAAATCTTTGCGCATTAATTTAATTCAAATCTCATTATCATAATCAAAATCATCATCATCGTCGTCGTCGTCACTACTACCACCACCACCATCATCATCATCATCTTCTTCTTCTTCTTCTTCCTCCTCCTCCTCCTCAACATCATTAACAACAACAGCAACACCAACTTAACATCATCATCAAACAACAATAAACATCGGTAGCATACAATGTGCTTCATCAACCATACATAATTATATGCGTTAAAACACCATAATAGAACAACATGAATGAAGCTGTCTATTACTCTTTTATATTTCCTATACCAATATTTTGTTTCGTTAATTGAAGGACTAGTTGAAATCTTCTATAAAAGCCCTCCCCCCCCCCCCCCCAAAATAAAAAAAAATAAAACATAATAATAATAACCCTAGCAAACAACAATAAACATAGGTTAGTTAGTATACACTGTGCTTTAGCAACCATGCATAATGAATGTTTATGACTTCGGACCGTTGTGATCAAATTTAAAAAAGCAAGATGGTATGTATGCGGCACACAACACATAGATAATTATAGTTTTATACCTTAAACGTAGTTCATCAAAATAAAGATAAGTTATTATCTATGTAATACTTAAATTAGGTTTATAATGTATGCATATTTGTCTAAAACTTGTGAAATGTGATTCGTAAGCCGACGACAACATTATCATTCGGACCCTTCTCCCCACCTAACAATCGAGATTAAACACCTGTGGAGATCCCGATCGTATCAATGAATAAACCGGTTCAATGATGTCAAGTCAAATAAAACATACTATTACTATCCAAATAAATATCTATCAAAAAATGTAAATTGATATACCTACTTAACTAAAACTAAACTTAAACGATTAGCAAGAAAAATATATAAAGAAGAAGCAGGCAAAGTAGACAAATTAATTGTAACATAATTATGTTTTCTCAGTCTCCCACTGTTGAACAATATAAATAGTATTTATCGCCACCCCAAAAGGGATCTTTATCACACGTTTGGCTCAACTAATATATAATTGTGACAGGACAAACTGTCAACAAATACCTTGTTAATGTTTTATACATAACTCCAATCAAAGGTCAACTTCCAAGGAAACTGCGGCATGTTAAAACTGTTGATTATGACAAAATGTTGTTTAGTACAAATCAGTACAATAGCGTCTGTTATGTGGCCTATACTAATCCAGTTAAATAAAACTTTAATCGCAGAAAAGTTTAGATTCTTTACACCTTTAAAGGGGCCTTTTCACAGATTTTGGCATTTTTTTAACTTATTCATTAAATGCTTTATATTGATAAATGTAAACATTGGATCATAAAAGCTCCAGTAAAAAATCAAGAAAAAAAAAAGGAAATGTACATTGCCCGGAGCAGGGTTCGAACCAGTGACCCCTGGAGTCTTGGCAGAGTCCTGTAGTATAAACGCTTATGCCTACTGAGCTATTCCGCCGAGTACACATTCTTGACGTATTTTATACCTTATATAAGCAATCTTCGTAGTTTCACAAAATTTAACGACAAAAACAGAACTCTCCAAATTATTCAATCGTTTCGCGTTGCAACGCTTTATAATTTTTAGGTTTTAAAATCGTCAAAAGATGCATATAATGGCTATATTAGAGCATGGTTAATGTTCAGTATTACTGTTTCCTCACAAATATCATAACTAAAACGAAAACTTACGAATCTGAAACAACTTTTTTTCAATTTTGTCAATTTACCAAAGCGTGAAAAGATCCCTTTAAGAAAATATATATAACAGTTCTTTCCTGTTTTAACAAAATGATACATTTAAAAATAAATTATGAAGTATCGCTAGCAATATTAGAAAGAGAAGTAGAAGGAGAATTATTATCAATAGTAGCAGTAGCAGCAGCAGCAGCAGTAGCAGCAGCAGCAGTAGCAGTAGCAGAATCAGTAGCAGTAGCAGTAGCAGTAGCAGTAGCACTAGCAGTAGAAGTAGCAGTATCAGTAGCCGTATCAGTAGCAGTAACAGTAGCAGCAGCAACAGCAGCAGGAGCAGCAGCAGCAGCAGTAGCAGTAGCACTATCAGAAGCAACAGCAGCAGCGGCAGTGGCAGCGGCAGTGGCAGTGGCAGTAGCAGTGGCAGTAGCAGTAGCACTATCAGTAGCAGCAGCAGCAGCAGCACTGGCAGCGGCAGTGGCAGCGGCAGTGGCAGTGGCCGCGGCAGTGGCAGCGGCAGTGGCAGCGGCAGTGGCAGTGGCAGCGGCAGCGGCAGCGGCAGCGGCAGCGGCAGCAGTAGCAGTAGCAGTAGCAGTAAGAGTAGCCGAAGCAGTAGCAGTAGCGGCTTTTTGCTTTTTTGTTTTAGAAGTGTTTGTCGTATAAGAAGAACGCAAGGAAGACAAATTAATTGTAACATGTGTTATCTTAGTCTCCGTTGTAGTAGTATTTGTTGTATCTACACAGCCATTTTTCAGTCACCTGAGAGACATGTTTTTATAAGAGATTTAATTGTGGACCAATACATCGTGTATTAATATCACTGTACCCACTGGGACACCACATGGGGCGAGGATTAACAGATAAACTAGGCCTTCAATTAATTATGCGCCTAGAGGCAAACAATACTATAACTTACTGATAATTTTAGGATTGGGATGTGTTTGTATCTTATTTGAAATTAGCTAGCTTAATTCAAAAACTAATTATAGCCTCAATATTATCACAAGAACATCATCACATATTCATTGTGCAATATATAATCATATCACCATCCCAATATGCCAGAGCGTTAGTATTTATTGTGCATACATATCCTACAGCAACATTTACAAAACTTATTACAAACCAACCGCTCAAGCTTTAATTAAGATTGATTTCAATTTATATTATGACATACATTAAAGATCACTGTCAATTAATTAAAAAATAGCTTGATGCTTCGTACTCAGCGATTTTAATAAAAGAAACGTTGCGTACACAATAATTGGGGTTAATAAAAAAAGTCTGCAATTAAAATAATCAAATTTAAATAATACTAGATTTAGTTTCAAATTGTCGCTCAAAAAATGTATCAGTTATATCAGTTACTAGGGAATCGATTTGTTTAATCTCCGCAATCCAATAATAATTATGGTGTTTGTATGACAAATTAATAGCTATTCGTCATTGAATGTATGATACTCATAAAAATATTGAAACAATAACCACAACAACAACAACATATGTGATTATGTATATATCTTCTTCACATACTCTGTGTCATACTTTCAAAATTATCCTCATAAGATTCATAATAATAAAATAAACACTATTGCAATCTTAGTAAAAACCAACTTAGCCGTTATGCTAATGATTTTATGTTCAGTATGCGTGTACATTTCAATATTATATAACAACAAGTGTTCACAAATACCTATGTTTAATAAATATTAAAAACATGAGAACCAATGAAGGTATTTCATTTTAATAGACTAGTTTTACCGTGTGTGTACATTCATATAAAATCTTTTGAAAATCACACTTGAGATAATGTCTTTAGGTTTTGCTATTTCTTATCGATTTAAACACCATAAAACCACCGTATTTTCTCTTACATTCTAAATTTTCTTACATTTCCTTTTTAAGCCAAAATATTTATGTTTTCATGATTCTAAATTTTCGGACATACGGATTTTCGTACAGTCAGTTAAACAGCGCTATTTTATCAGATTTTGACCCTGTTTTTGCTTATCTGATGACCCTTCGGTCATGCATTTTTACAACCGGATTAAAGTAATAAAACAGAATCATGCCTAAGGGCAATCGACCATTACATTTGCGTACTTGGGTAAATTACCTTGTAAACCTCTAATAAGCAATGGTTCCTTCCAACAGCGTTTGAAATGATATCGTATTAAGAAAGCCAAACGTTTATTGTTTTTACTTTTTATATATTATTTCAGTTGATTGCAAAGCTGTTAAGTTGCATTTTTAAAGTAAAGAACGAAGGGAACAACACAATAAAATTATGTACACTGATGTATTATTTCTACTTCAATTAAATAATTGACAAACAAACATAACACACTTGTCTCTAAATATTTTTCGTATTTAAATTTCCAACACGAAAAACAATATCTTTAAGTGAAACGGAAACTTATAATTATTACGGCATATAGTAAAAGCAGAGTTGTCTGAACCATAAGTAAAATAAAAAATAAAAAATGACACAGCTTATTTTTTCCCTCAAGTGTTAATGATATAGAGGATATTTGTTGGATTCGGTGGATTATCGATTTTAATTCACGAGTGATCATAGAAAATAATATTTTCACGAGTGGCGCAGCCACGAGTGAAAATATATATTTTATATGATCACGAGTGAATTAAAATCGATAATCCACCAAACCCAACAAATTTTCTTTTTATTTTATGCTTTTTTTTCAAAGTTTATATACAGTGTTAAAGAGTTTAACTAAAGAATTTCGCTGGGAAAATTACGTCATTTCGTCGAAAAAATGACGTCATTTAACATAAACAGTGAAAATTATCGATAATTTTCACTGATAATTTTCATTGTTTGAAACTGTGAAATTATTAGTTTTAATCCACTGATATTTCTCTATAAACCACCGGAAAGCATAAAATAAAATATGGATAAACAATTAAAACTACATAAAATCAATTGTGTTGATTACTCGTTATTGAAATATTGCAATGCCAATTATAAGACATCTGATTAAAAACAAAATGTATGGTGGAATACCTAATCTGGAAATACAAACTAATGATACTATTAATGCAACAACAACAATCACATCTTTTCAAGCGCAATCAGAAAACTGCTACAGCTTTGTATTAACAAACATAAATATGTTTGTGCTTATAGATTTAGATAAAATTCAAATCTTTAAGCGTGCTATGAATTGAATATAATTTATATTTAAAAGTTTTGCTACTCTGTTGATAACTAGCAACAGCAAAAAGGAAGATACCATTTTTTATCATCTAATTTTATTTATATTTCATTGTTTATTTGTTTATGATCACAAGGATTGTTTGGATAACAGAGTGTGTCTAGATATACCGGTACCCTTAAAAATATTTTTATGAATTGCAATTAAGCGTAGAAATTAAACAGGCCCTAATACAGACACCATTTTTATCGGAATGCGATTATAGTTTCAATAGCAACTCGTAACGCTTTTTGGATTGAATGTGTTATGACTACTTTTAGCGACAAATTGACTTGGTCAAATACTGCATCTTAAACGGATAAATAAAATTGAAACCATTTATTTTCAATATTATCAACATTATTATTTAGTTATTAATACATTAAGCAGCAAACTCTATTAATCAAAAAGATTTGATATTACATCCGAATTCACTGCAAAAATGAGCTGAGCGATAGGTTTTACGGTTGTTGAAATTGTTCATGATGAGAATGACGATGACGACGATGATGACGATGACGACGACGAGGAGGAGAAAAACGACGATAACAATGACGATGATGATGATGATGATGATGACACTGATGATGATGATCACGACGATGACGACCATAACGATGTTGTTGGTGATAGTGACGATAATGCTGCTGCTGTTGCTGATGACGATGCTGCTGCTGATGATGCGGTGGAGGCGGAGGAGCAGGACGAGGACGAGGGCGACGACGACGACGACGACGACGACGACGACGACGACGACGACGACAACGACGACGATGATGATGATGATGATGATGATGATGATGATGATTGATGACGATGATGATGACGATGATGATGATGATGATGATGATGATGATGATGATGATGATGATGATGATGATGATGATGATGATGATGATGATGATGATGATGATGATGATGATGATAATGATTAGATGATGATTATGTTGATGATGATGATCATGATAACGTTGATAACGATGATGTTGATGAAAATAACGATACTGTAAGTAGTAAATTAACTCATTAATTGTTATTATAATACACAAGCACATGCTAATGGATCTGTATCCGCAAGGCGGTCAAATGAAAACTCACTTGGTATAAATATGAAAAATTGAATCAAAATATCATAATGCGGAGTGTTAAAATGTGTTCAAATCAAGCGAAATTGTTGCAGTACTTTTCTACCGAAACCAATGCTTAGCCCAGTTATTTTAAAAATAATTTCAAAATACCACGATACACGTCAATTGGCTAACAAATACATTTGTAAGTTTAACCTCACTCAAAAACAGTATTTATTGAAGACAGGGCGTCAACAATGTCCGAGTTTCTTTAACGTAGCTTAAGTACCTAAAGTACCTTTCCGTTTGATTTATCGCAGGATCCTGGGTCCGCACCCACAGTCTTTTAAAGTGTCTGCATTAAAAAGATAATAATTGTTGTTTGTAATAATCTTTGACAGCTCATAAAAACATGTAAATCCTCAATTCGTAGAGTTTCAGTATGATTTCATTTATTTAAAAAATAAAGACGGTTAACATATTTTATACACACATATATTAGTAGCTATACGCCATATAACATAGGACATAATGTATATTATAAATCAAAGCGCTGAAGGCACTTTAGTTGTTCGCTGTTGTCGTCCTTGATTAGCTTGTTCGCATTGCATATGCTTATCATTGTGCACAGGCTAATCTTATTTGACGTGCATTAAGCCTCGTTTTCCATGAAAGCAGCCAATATGTGCATATTTTAATGATAAACACTAGACTGGCCAATGGCGTTTACAAGCTGGTATATACATTCACTGCTAGAGCAGAATCATTTGTCGTCTGCTGCAGACAGGCAGTGGTAATCGTTCCTAGCAGAGTGAGTTGTGGTTCTTGCCGTACTTAAGTCTTCTAAGCACCTACTGATTTGCATTTATTACCCATTCTCTTGAAACGCCGACTAATAAAGTGCGATAAACCGCCTTTAAGCGCTTGGCACATTAACAAATAAGAACATTCCACACCTAACCGAGAACCGACGTCTTTAATCGCGAAACTATTACCAGAAATTGAATACCGCCAGAAACAACAATGTGCTCACTTCGATTAAATATAAATACACTATATTCATTGCGTCCTAAGCAATCAAACATATCAACCGAAAATACCAGCGAATACAGTATTATATATGACATCGATCTTATATATCGCCTCAGACATGCGAGAGCGCCACGATGAGTAAAGAGTGTGTGTATGAGAGTTTGTTTACAGGTCCTACTAGCCTCTTCACGAGATTTGTGTAGCCCGTTCTGAATGATGAATGAAATGGATGTAGTAACAGTTATATGAACACGATATATCCGTACCAATATCCATGTGAGCATATACTAATAATAATTAATTTTTTAATCGCCATAAGCTTGAAAATAAACGTAAATAGATACAACAAAGACCAATTCGGAGACTTTAAAAAATTTAAATTACCTCCCCTGCAATAGAAAATATATATGGAGACTCGCATTCTATGGAATATCAAAATCTCAATAATCTTTCTCCGAATTTTTTTTCTGGTAAAAATCATCTTAAATTTAGCTGTATATTCGTATGTAATTAATTAAACAAGAGTTATAAAAAGGCATTGCAAAAAATATCGCGTTTTACTTGAATAAGTTACCTCCCTTAAGCCTATCGGAATATCAAAAATACGTATATAAACAAAACGCGTTCCTTGCATAAGTGATAATAAAGCGCGTGCCCGTGCCACTCGTCCTCCAAATACTTACTAAATATAGTACAACGTATCTACAATCATTGCGACTAACTCATACCTCAGTAAATAAGTAACCAGGATAAATATACGTTTAGGTAATTAAGATATAAAACATACATATAACAAAAATATCTTTAAAAAAGATATACGGCGTTGATTGTGGTTGCAGTTAATGATAGGTAAAGACTTCAATGAATGAGATCAAAGATAGCGAATGTCTTTTTCTGTGCAGTTCTTAGCTGCAGCAAACGCAGTACGGGATGATACGCGGAGTTTTCGCGGCTTATTTTACATTATTACATATTGCTGGTCATAAACGTATAGATACAAAACAGAAAACCAAAAGAAGAATGGAAGTGAAACATATGAGTCAACCGGCCACACGCGAAGTATCCGTACATATTTTAAATATTTATACGCGCGTTCTTCGAACAAACCTGTTTTAGTGGTTTGTCTGGCGTTGCTATTTGATTCGATTATTAACAGTATCGAGAATCATTGCGCTCATGCTTAATTCATTAGTCAATATGATGGCATAATTCTTGTTAAATTAATTAAAAATAATATTTATCATGGTATTGTTGTAAAACACATTAAGAATCTGTTATTGACATACCATATGCTGGATATCTTCATTTAACATCTGTCCGGTCTAAAGAAAATTCCAGTTCACCTAGTTCACGCTATAGCGTATTTATTATGTAACGATTATTTTCCTGGCCGCGAACTCCGATCAGCACATAGGGTAGAGACGCAGCGATGACCTGTATGTAAACTCTGACATTCACACACAGTGGCCACAAATTGACCCGATATACCTCGCGAGTTGAAATGCAATGCATTAAAGTGAGTCTTCGCTTCCACTGCTCTCTATACTTTAACATGTTAACATGTTGACAGGAATATGGAAGTTAGTACTAAATATGAGAACATAGCCTTTAAATGCAAACGTTCTCGCGCTGAAAATCTTCTGAAAATAAAAGGTGGACGCACAAACTGTATTGATGTCGAGATTGAGTGTAAAACTGTTCTATCTATTAAGCCTTTTCATTAGATATAAAATTGTTTCATGCTGAACACGCAGTAAAACAGTTTTCCAAAGACGCGGACATGTTTCCAATGTTCTGGTCGTATTCTCAAATCAGCCAATGCAGTCAATGAAGTGTATTCATCTGTACTTGGCCGCGGGAAGTTTTATTTGAATTCTATTGGACGCTAACAAAGGTCAGGCTAAGGTGAAAAGCTGGCGTATACAGCTAACGCCGAAAAATTTACATGTTCCCTGTCTGCCGAACCCGATCCATGGACTATAGCCACAAGAGGTTCTATGTACCTATGTAGCCGGATTGCGCCCTCAGAGCGCCCAACAACCGACACAGATCACGCTACTCTCCGGTCAAACACAATACTGCATAGGACTGCTGCCTTTGTCACCATATTATCAGAATCATTAACGTGCAAAATGGAAACTTTCAACTGTCCTTTCACTTCATACATAAGCCATTTTCGATCTTCAATGATCGCTTATTTCCGAGAGATGCATTTTTTTTTCAAACTTCGAATTTTGATATATGTTTAACTTATTCATTTAGATTACATTATTTTCACTATAAATATTGACTTTGATCCAATTATCATCTGAAAAATACGATTTCGCGATTTCTTCAAAGATCGAGCAAGCCTTTTTACCTGTTTACTTATATATATCTAATTTAAGGTTACACAGATGTAAAGTTGTCGTGGCCGAGTGGGTAAGGCGATGAATTGAAATCTTTTGGGATTTTCCCGCGCAGGTTCGATTCCTGCCGACATCGCATACTTTTTGCGACGCGTTTTATTTCTTTTCTAACGTAATTTGATTTAATATAGCACATAAGCTATGTTTATTGTTAAATATGTTGAAAATTGTATGCACATCCTTCAATTTTAAAATTAAAAACAACGTTATGGCTAAATTGATTATTTACTGCTGAAAATACGAATGATGCATGTTGCATTTTTATTTTTATTTCAAAAAGTAAACGGTAAATCTGTTTATTTTTTGGTATTTTTGCTGTATATAGTGTTTCTATAAAAACTTAATTTAAATATAACTTAAATGATACTATTTTGAATTTTATGACACTTTGTTTTTAACCGACCCAATTTTTACTTGGCTGAATCACTTACATTTCATGGCGCTATTCCATAGATTAAAATTTGTAAAAAATAAATGTCTGTAAAAGAATACTTATTTCATCTTGTTTTAACTTTAAAACACCTTTACTGCATCTGTATACACCAACTGCATGCCCATATTTGGAAATTTGAATGAATTATGGAACTTTTATATACCCCAGGGGTGAAAATAAACTGGACAAAAGCCGAGCGTGAGGGTGGTTTGAAAAATCGGTTTATTTTTTTTTAAGCATGGAAAGCTACCTACAAATTTGCATGTAGTTTAGTGAAATGATGCTGATTAGGAAAATAATTAATTAAATTATATTTGGATATGTGCCCATTAGAGGTGCGCAAGCTTAAAAAGTTAGAATTACCGAAATTCCCGTTCTTACACGTTGTAGCATGGATCGGGTATTGAACACGATACACGTGTGTATTAGCACCTTACTGTAGTCCCGGCGGGGTTATCAACTGCACCAACACACCGGTAAGCAACCAGGGGAATATCATATGAAAAAAGAACTATCATGCATGTTTGATTTGTTAAAGTGTGTCACAAAATTTCCCTAACTGCCGATGTCGGCTATAATTTCGGTATAAACATGCAAGAAATTAACATATATATAATGTTAATGCCGATATGTTATTGGACATTTTGTATGTCAAATGTTCATTATTGTATTAAAATTAAGACGATTGTATTGAACACGATACACGTGTGTATTAGCACCCTACTGTAGTCCCGGCCGGGGTATCAACTGCACCAATACACCGGTAAGCAACCAGGGGAATATAATATGAAAAAGAACTATCATGCATGTTTGATGTGTTAAAGTGTGTAACTAATTTCCCTAACTGCCGATGTCGGCTATAATTTCGGTATAAAACATGCACAGAAATTAACATATATATAATGTTATTGCCGGTATGTTATTAGACATTTGTATGTCAAATGTCATTATTTGTATTAAAATTAAGACGATGCTTATTTGCCAGAAAGCGTTTATTTCAAATTCAAACAAGCATAATCATACATAATACCAAAATATAAACTAACAAAATGACAACACTCTCGCTTAACGCAACGTTCAGAAGCACGCGCACTTAACAAAATTATTGCAACTAATGCAAGCTGTAATTAATATGTGACTACTTGCTATACACC